>NC_052478.1:13311697-13611697 GCF_009730915.1 Dioscorea cayenensis subsp. rotundata
GATTGCATTAAGTATAAGGATATCTCACTTAGGAATAAACCTACTCTTCTTCGGATTAAACCTACATGGAGGGCTACCAAACACCCGATTTCTCGGCGTGATGATACAAGTATCCCCTTCTAATCCATTCATGACCTAATACATGCGAGCAAGTCACATCTACATGCATCAATCATAAAAGAGCTACGGATTTCTCCTTAGTGTAGCACTTAGCATGAAAACAATAGATTAGATCTCAAAATTACCCAAGCATGGAATTAACAAGTTATCATCCAACATACATGATAAAACCCCCAAAGGTTCACCAACACCCGGTGGCCTTGGGGGTCTAGTGTGTCATCATCCCACAACAAACAATAAAATCAAGTAAAACACACAAGAAAAGCATAAATGACACTCCCTAGATGAAATGGTGGAGGAGGAGGTAGAATATATGCCGAATGACGCTTCCCCCACCAAAGGAATGCCGAATGACGCTTCCTCTAGCCGCGGGTCTCCTTCCTTCAAATCGTTGTAGATCTCCCCTTCAATGATGTTGCCTTCTTGCCTTGAGAGCCTTGGACCTTGGGCTTGAATGATCTTCTAGCTTCCTTGCCCTTTTTCTCCTTCCCAAGGTCGCCCAAAACCTCCCAAGTGCTCTCTCAAAGTCGGCCCAGAAAAAGCCTTTCCCCAAAAATCCCTCTTTTCTGCCCTAAAGTTGGTATTTATACCCCCCCCCGAGGCATACGGGTCGTATGGGGGTCGTATGTGGGTCGTATGGCACCCAAAAACCCTAGATTCACGATCCATACGGGGTGCATACGGCCCCCATCCTGGGTAGTATGGAAATCTGGGCAGACACTCCAAAACAATCCGCTGCTACAGTGCATACGGCCCCCATACTGGGTAGTATGAAATTCCTGTTTTCTTCTCTTTTTGCCCAAATGATATCTTCTTGTTCTCCATGGCTTCCTTATGCCCTACAAAGCAAATAGAAGACGATTAAGCATAAAATGGGCATCAAACCTCACAAAATACATGCAAAGTGAATATGATAAATATATGAAAACACCTACATTTAGACACTTATCATTCATACCACAAAATACAAGCTAAAAGCTTGAAACAATCCACACAAAACTCAAGAAAGCAAGAAGAAAAGAAAAGAAAATTTTTCATTCACAATAAGCTTCATACCAACAAAGGAGGAGAGCACTAGAGTGGAGCTTGAAGAAGAACACTAGATCTACTTCCCAAGGAGATGTGGAGATGATTTAGAGTGGTATTTAGTGAGATCCGGCCATGGAGAGGTAGATCATGGAGGCTAGGTCACGGTTGGAGAAGAAGAATGTGGAGAGAGACAAGTTGACAAGGTTCTCATGAAGAAAAAGGGTCTTCGCGGTCTCTATGAGGTGCTCATAGAGCCCGCGAGGAATAGTGAAAAGTTTCTGAATTTTCTTGATGGTCTCTATGCACTCCTCATAGAGCCCGCGAGGAGTAGTTAAAAATTTCTGGAATTTTCTCGCGGCCTCTATGAGCTGCCCATAGAGGCCGTGAGGCCCTAAAAACTTGGTTTAAAGACTTCTTTGCTTCTCCAAACACATGGCCATGGTTACAAAAGGTTCTAAAATCATCTCCACCATGAAATAATGGCTCAAAGTTATGATCTAACACATAAAATGATAGCCCAAACAAGTGCAACTCCACCATAAAATCAAGCGAACAACCACATGGACAATGATCATGATAAACAAAATAATGAGAACATGGACTTATTCAAATTAACAACCCTAAGAAAATACGAAAAATAACAAGAACATGAACACAAAGAACCCACAAACATGAAAATAAACCCCCGAATGCTTGGGTTGCCTCCCAAGAAGTGCTTGTTTAACGTCACGAGCTTGACGTACCTTGTTACTTACCTCATGGGGGCTCGAATAGTTTGAAATTTCCCCCGGTCATCATTGAATTGTTGTTGTTTCTTCCTGGTAAATTCAAAGACATCAATGAATGAATTTCACACTTTTCATGAACAAAGGGAGGTGAAGATTGTACCTTCTTTTCTTGAGGTGTTTGATGAGAATGAGTACTACCTTTCTTCTTCTTTCCCTGAACCTCCCTCAAAATCTTTTTCAACATTGAATCTTTCTTTTCTTTTTCTTTGACATTGGTGCACATAACCTTCTCCATTGGTCACTTCAAATTGGAACTTGGAAGAGGAGAGTGAGGTTCTTCTTGATCTTCATTTTCTAGCTCTCCCAAGTACTCATCCAATGGGTTTAATGATAATACTTCCTGCACACAATCAGAAATTAAAAGTTCAGTTTCATCAACAAAATAAAGCATGTCATCATGGTCTAAAGAGTGTTTCATGGCCGCCGGTAGAGTGTACACTGCTTCTTCCTCACCAACCCTTAATGTTAATTTTCCTCCTTTAAGGTCAATTAGGGCACCGGAGGTAGTGAGGAATGGCCGACCAAGAATCAACGGTGTCTCCACATCTTCATCAATATCTATGATGACAAAATCCACCGGAAACACAAATTTGTCCACCCGAACAATCACATCTTCTACAATTCCACGAGGCTTCCTTGTTGATCGATCCGCCAATTGTAAAAATCATTCTTGTGGGTCTAAGTTCATCAAGACCAAGCTTCACGTACATGGTGTAGGGGCATAACATTAATACTTGCCCCCGAGTCCGCAAGGGCATTTTCTTGGACTCCACCCTCAAGTACACATGGGATTATGAAGCTTCCCGGATCCTTCAATTTTTGTGGGAACTTTTTCTCCAAAATGGCTGAGCAATTTCCTGTGAGTGCCATTGTGCCCTCTTCTTCCAAATTTCTCTTGTTTGTTAGCAATTCTTTCAAGAACTTGGCATACTTGGGCATTTGAGTTAAAGCTTCCACTATCGGGATGTTTATGTGGAGTTGCTTGAACATGTTGATGAATTTTCTGAATTGAGCATCCTCCTTATCTTGCTTCAATCTAGCCGGGTAGGGAATTGGAGGTTTGTATTCCAATGGCTTTGATGAACCCTTTGATGGAAATAATTGTAGCCGGATCGCATCGTCAGTCACCCCTTTTATCTTGAAGGTAGAACAAATTTGAAGGAAACGGGAAAAATGATCATGGGCATCTTCATTTGCAAGGCCATTAAATTGGACTGAATTTTGGACCATGCCGATGGTGCTTGCCTTGATCTCAAAATTATTTATGGCGATGGATGGCGCTTGCACACTAAATTCTTCGCCTGTGAATTGTGGCCTTTCATATTCGGATAAAGTACGTCTTTCTTCGGCCATGATTACAGATTCTGTGTCCTCAATTTCAATGTTTCTTTCACTAATGCTTTCGCCCACTTCTCTAAGTCTTCGATGCAAGGTTCTCTTAATTTCACTGTCTTGTGCAACTAAATTTGATCGATTTGCTCGTGTCATGCACAGTACCTTGCAAAGTCAAGAAAGATAAAGAAAGTTAAGCTCAAGAAAAAATAAGACAAATGAAAGGAAGAAATAAAAGAAAAGAAAAAATGGTTAGAGCAATAAGCTAGAAGTTTCCTAGAATTCCTTTATGTTCCCCGGCAATGGCGCCAAAAACTTGATTGATTACCCGCAAGTGTACGGGGTCGCCAAGTAATACCTTGAGCAAAAGCCCAAGGATCGTATTTGACACGTCCGAATATGCGTGTGTGTACCGCAAGTGCACGGGTGTCGAAGTAATAAATACCCAGTGAGTCGGGTAGTCGAATCCACAGGGAACAGGGCTACTAGTACTAACTTCTTCTCTGCTATCTAGCCTAATGATAATGGGATAGTGTGGTGATCTAATGTGCGAAGAAATGAATACCGGAGACAAATATGCAAGGGTTAAATGGATGGAGATCTCAATCAGTAAAAGTGGGGTATTCGGGCAATGCTCCCCCTAGGATTCAAGTATTAGGTACCGGATAAGCAAAGTGTTTCTATGATGAGTAAATTAAGTCGTGGAAATCCAAACATAATCGGGTCTATCTCTAGATCACCGATACTAGTCCCCTATGAGGTCCCGGTGGAGAAATCGCTCAATCTCAACACCTCACACCACATATGACCGCAAAACACTCTAGGGATTCCAAGAGGTGTATCCAATTCCTAAAGATTGATCCAACCCTAATTCCCGGCGAAGGATCCTAACCCCCTACAAGGTCCCGGCGGAGAAATCGAGCAATCTCACGCCTCCCACCAAATATGGTTGCATAGAGCTTAGGGAATGGAGAAGAATACACCCAATCGGAGGGAAAGGGGACACTTCACTATCTCATGACTCACCCTCTCAACCCTCTTCAATCTTGAGGTTCTAACCCTAATGGAGATCTCTCTCCCACCAAGGCAACAAATCATGCAAAACCAAATAACCATAAGATCAATAAGGCAAGCAAGCATTAAACAATCAAGAATGAAACTTAATCAAACTCGGATTAAATAGAAACACAAAAGCAAATCCACAAAAGATGAGAATCCTAGGGTTCACAAGCCCAAATACCCTCTAGGGTTTTTAGCCCTCCATGGAGCAACATACAAAAACACACCATCAATGAATGAAAGTACATTAAAAACCATAGAAATAAACCCCTTATATATGAGCGATGGCCTTGATGGAGAGCTTCGACGTCTTGAAGGACCCACTCCGAAGCTAGGTTCACCGGTGGCTTCCTTGATGCTATGACGGAGGAGGAATCGATCAAAGTTGGTGACGGCGCCTCCAAATCCCGCAAAGACCTCCTCTCCAAACCCCTAGCCGTCTCACCCTCAAGAGCCGCACAAAAGATGAGAAAGAATAGGGCAAAAGCGGCTATTTATAGGCCTTAGATCGCGTCGTCACGTGCCCTCACGCGCCCGGGTGTGGATTTTTCCACGCCCGCGTGAGCGATGAATTTTACTACGGTCTTTCGCTACGATGCTTTTTCACAAAACGCGATCCGAACACTCTTCTCTTAAGGCCACATGTCCGGGCACACGTCCATGTGGTAGGCTATAAAACTTTTCTTCATCGACGTATCTTTGAGAGGGTCTTGCAATCTTCACAAAGAGAAGGAATATGAAGATGTGGGCTGCCTTTGTGCCCTTCCAAATGGTGAATTGACTTGAATCTTCTTGGAAGTTGGCACACATCTCCACGTTTATCAATCGCTCTCGTGTCTTGGTCCTTGAATTGAACAAGAACTCCCAACATTGTGTCTTTATAGCCTATCTTTGCTTCCTTTTTACTCTTCAAGGCATTCACAACCTATATGCATAAAAAGAACACCAAATACACAATATGAGACATAAACCACAGTAAAAATGATGCTCAATGCATATAAAACATATATAAACATATGTCTACTCAAGCACTTATCAATATAATATGACCAACACAAAGCCTAATATTATACTCACAAAGATCTTTATTGGGCAAGTATCAAATAATAGTAAAATAATATACACTATTAGTGATGACAAAATTATGAAAATTTTAGGATCTCAAGAAATTAAAGCATATCCAGCTAAAATGTATAGTTCTGAAAGCTTAGCAAGAATAGAATGGAAAATAAATAATATGTCAACACCTGCAATAGCATCACAAGAAGATATAAAGCACTATGAACATGAAGATGGGTCAGTTAGTTTTAAAACACAAACATAGAATAAGAATGTTAAAATTGAAGAAATTATTGATGAAGAAGATGACCAGTTAAATCTTAATTAATGGAAAGCTTAATAGAATTATTCTACCCTAATTATACATGGGAAGAAGATTTTTTAGAAATGCCAACAGATATAAATGATATAAATTTCATATTAGAATGTAGATATGAATACAATGAGTATCCTAAAGGAGTAAAAATAGAAGAATATTTTAAGGAATAAGAACTTTTTATAGAAGAAGAAGAAGAAAAAACTGCTAGACAATTAGATGATATAGATATCGATGAATTAATAAGAAATTTGGGAATACTAGATAATTATGATGAGATATACCGTAATGTACAAACTACTCCAAGTGTAGGGAGTAAAAATCAGGCAAGTTCTAGTAATAATCAAGCAAGTTCTAGTAATAATCAAGCAAGTTCATCTAGTACAGTAAGATTAACAACTACAGAAAATACTTCAAGAACAACACAACTCCTTAGATAGCAAAGTAGTTATAAATTTTTTAATTATCCAGAATAATCTTATAGAACTTTTAGTTGAAGAGGAAAACCAGATCTTTTAAAAGTAATTAGAACCATGCCACAACAAAATTATAATAGTAGCATGTTAGTGATTAGGACAGTACATCCTCAAAAATGGCTTGAACTATTAGACGGATTGGAATCTGATGCCATTAATACATTAGAACGAATACCACATGCATTAGATAATGTAGGGATAGTAAATTTTATAAAAAAAAAACTTATTAGGAACAACTGCTAGAAATATGATGAATAGTTGGAAAATAAATTTTCCAAATGATTATCAACATTTAATAAATATGATAGATAATCCATATAATATTACAGCACAAGTGAGACAAATCATATTAGGAACATATCCCTCTAAGGGAGAAACACTATTACAAGAGATAGCATCAAGAGACTTAAAAAGATTACATTTAGATAGCTTTAATGACATTATAAAATTTAACCAAAGTTATATAACCTTAGCAGCAAATACAAGAAGAGCATTCTCAGGAGCAGAATTAACTAAGAAATGGTTTAGCAAGTTATTAAATCCATTAGCAGATTTAATTTGGAAAGCATGGAGATACTAAAGTAATGAAAATATGATAGTAATAGGACCAACTATTTTATTTATCTTTAATTACATAAAAGAAAAATGTTTAGAAAATGAAGCAAGTAGACAAATAGCAAGTTATGGCTACTGTAATAAGATACATGTACCTGCAATACATAGAGAAACAAAACCTAGAAAAAGATTAAAACATAGCACATATTGTAAAAAAGGAAGACATAGAGAAAATTATGTAAAGAAATTTAAAATTCACAACCCACTTGTAAAATGTAAATGCTTTATATGTGGAGAAATAAGAAATTATGGAAGACATTATACTAAATATAAAGTTAAAAAGGAAAGGTTAAATATGTATAAACAGTTAGAATTACCAGAAGAAGTGGATATATTAAGTGTGACAAGTTATAACACTGCAAAAAACAGCAATATATGTAGCATATCTGAAGGAAAAGATAATAATTTTACTAAAGAAAGCATTTTTTTTAAAATTTAATCATATTTTGGTGATACAGAACTAATGGATAACGGATGGCTTACAGTTTAGATAAAAATCATAATTTTCTTAGAAACATTTAAGCAAAAATTAGATAAAACTTGTTCACATGAATTTACAAAATATAAACTAAATTTTAAACAAAAATGTGATATTTGTTATAAATTCCATATTACTAAATGTAGAACAACAAGTAGTAAATAAAAAATTTTCGTTATGCAAGTTATGTGCAAAAGAATGTTATAATCATATAATTAGCCAAATATGTGGTGTTTTGGTCTTTTTCGTGTGCATCGACTCGAAGTTTTAATCAAGTCTTGTTTATTTTTGCCTCGATAGTGTTGACCATGTCCTTGGGAGTGCGTTTGACTCATTTTGATTTGCACGGACGAGCGTGCTCCTGTCTGCTCGATGACTTGGCATGTGCCGAAGGCCATGCCGCTTGCCCCGCACCCGCAGGGCTGACACACAACTGTTCGAGGCGGTTGTGCGGCTGCATGTGAGCCCAAACGCAGGGTGTTCGAGGCTTATATTAGCCTTCTAAACCTCCTTCCTTGTGTTTTCACTCTCTCTCTTTGCCTCTCTCATCCCTTTGGTGTTCTTTGGAGCAAGAAGAAAAGTTGGATGGTCCCCTTTTCCTGCTAGATTGAAGCTCCAAGATTCATCATCCTTCTCCTTGAGTCTAGAGGTAAGCATTCTCCTTCTTTGTTGTTGACCTTGATGTTTGGATAGAATGATGGATCTAGGGTTAGGGTTGGGAGCTTGAGAAATCTTGAAACTTGTCCTTCATTCTTAATTATTGTTGTTAAAACCTGGGAGGATTGCTTGCATTGTTGTTCTTTAAAAATTTGTTGTAGCACCAGTAAAACTTGCTTGTTTCTCTTGTTTCTTTGTTTTGGGTTGAAGACAAGACCCTTGGAGCTCTTTGGAAACCCTTGAACCTAGTTTTGAGCTAACCCTAGGCCTCGTTTAGGGTTGCACTGCATTTTAGACTTAGGGTTTCTTTTGTGCATTCTTTTGCTTAGTTTCTTACTTGGTTTTGGGTGTGTGTGTGGTTGTGTTTTGGTTAGGTGGTGAGAGCTTGGGTCAAGGCAAGGAGCCAGTGGTGGAGTAGAGCTCACGTGGTCTTTAATCACCAAGTTGTGAGTGGGTTAAGTTGATTGCACATTTCTAGTAGAATATTATCTAAAGATCTTCATTGTTTTATTTGAAAGTAATTCCTGGCTTTATCATATTACATTGATGTTTTGATCGGTTTGGAAGGATTTCCTATGCTATTGGTTTATATATATGAAACTTTTGACATTTGAATCAAAATGTTTATGACTTTACTTTTATATTGCAGTTGAAATGATTTATGGAACTTTGTACACATTATCATGCTTGTGGCATCAACACTTGTGAAAATGGTTTTCATTCCCAGCATAGAGATGTTATCCTAGATCTGGACTTTATGTTGTGATATGCATTTATTGTATTATCGAGCACTGACAGATCTTGACGGTGACGGGGCAGGCGTAGCCCATCTTGCTATAGTGGGTAGTCTTCATGGCTACTCTATAGAGATAGAATGGAAGACCCGGATTTATTTGTCCAATTCAGGTGGCGCATAGAGCCCTAATTGGATATACATTAGGAACCCATAGTCACCAGATGGAGTCCCCATTGGTCAACATCAAGGGCATGAGGACCTTGACACCTTTGAACGTAGTTGCTACCACGGCTAGAGTTTGAGAGGTTTCTAGACCACTGCTTGTTTGATCAAGATGCAAACTTCGTATTTTGAGCAATTATATTTTAATGTAAAGAAAATCTTTGAGATGTGATCTCTTGTATACCCTTTGGAAACAAATTAGTTTGATGACGGGATTTATGTTTTATTGCTTTTAAAACTCGTATTATGGCAAATAGATATTCGTGATGTTGGGAACCTCATTTGATCTAGTTGGTGTTTATGCTCATTTTGAGACTTATGTACTTACATTTGTTATATATATGTTGAAATGCTTTGAGGGGTAATATACTTGTGAAAACCTACATTTTGGTTTTTGAAAACTATGGTTTCACACCCTACATTTATAAGTTGATATAAATGTTGAAATGTTTCTAGTTTATATGTATTATTGCAAAAGTTAGACTTTTAGCAATTTAATGATTTGTTGTTATATTCTCTTAGAATTGTACTAACCCATTCATTGAGTGATCTTAGTTACTTACCCCCTCCCTCCCTTTCAGGCTTTAACATCTAGTGGCATTACAGCGAGGTGGAGTGTTGGGCATCTTCTTATTTGTCTTTCTTCATTTTGTAGTCTTGTGTATGTTTATCTTTGAGCATAAACACATTGTATAAATAACATAAATCCATTAGTGTGCTTGATTATCTACATGTATTATTGCATACTTGTCTGTTTTATTGAAAAACCTTGGTTGTATTTGTGACTAATATGTTTCTTTGAACTCTATCATCATGTTATGATAATGTTACTTCATCTATGCTATCTTTGTGTTCCATACTTTGTATATTCTAAATTAATGCTATTTCATCCCAGGTGATTGTTAGCCTTGTGGAGACTCGAGGGTTGAGTGGCATGGGTGTCTCTCCTCAGGTTATCACAACATGCTATCTCGTGTTGGTATTGTGGGATGGGGCATGACAAAATAACCGTTGAACCAACAGTTGCTCAAGTACAATCAAATGATAAAAAGATAATATACCAATTATTAAAATAAATAGAACAATTAGAAAGAGACAACAAAAGAATAGAACTCTTAGGAAAGGAGAATATTGAGTTAAAAGAAAAATTAAACGACTAAGAAACTAAAAGAAAACTAGTTGTAATTATATATGTAATTGAATAAAAAATAGAAAGTTATGAAGAAATAATAGAAAGTGAGGAGGAAATAGCATTATCCCAAAATGCTTATAGTAATAATAACCTATTAAATTTAGATTATATCCCTAAATTTAAAGATGGTTATAAAATTAATGTAAAAGCTATCATAGACACAGGAGTAAGTAAATGTTATATTTTCCCAGATTTGATTCTCTCAAAATATATAGAAAGTGCTTTATATACAGCAGAAGTAAAAGATATAAGTATGTGCATACCTGAGTGTATGCGAGTATGTATAAATGATGATTGTGTGAGTGTAATTAGTCCACACCTACTCTAGATAGGTTATTTATTATGGTAGTTATATTATCAAACCCTATACTCTAGGTAGGGTTATTAGGTTTATATTTAAAATGTAACATTAGTTAAAACCTACTATACGTAGGATGACTTAGTGGCATGAATTGTCACATCTAAAATAGTAATCTCTCTTTCTATAAAAGGAGAGGCCTTGTATTCATTTTGGGGTATGAATGAAAAGTATAAGCTTTGAGTAATCACTTGGTGTCATCATCTTTTTCCTACTCATCTCCATTTCTAACCTCTTTCCTTGGTTTCCTTACTCCACTCCGATAACTCTCACAACACCATAGTTGTAAGAGAGCCCTAACCCTCTCTCCTATGGTATCAGATCTAGTAAGGTTAGTATGGAGGGGTAAAATCCCCTTAGGGCTTCTCTTCTCTGAAAACATGAAGTTTTTATGTGAATTTTTTTTTTTTTCTATTTACATGTTTAAAGAATATATGTTTTTATTTTCACTTAGCAAGAGTTTCATAAATCTTGTACTTAATAAAGTAATATGGCTCATTTTAAGATAAGATAAGGTGATGATTATTTCTCTCTGAGGATAGGTAGTGAGTGATCGTTTGAAGGGTAGGGACTCGTGTCAGTTGTTTCCTAAGACAACTGAAACACTATCGTTCTTATATCAGGATGATAGAGACAAATTTCTATGATGCTTTGCCCCTAAGACTACTAAAACATTGTTGTTCTTATATCAAGATAATAGAGACAAATTTTTGTGATGCTTGGTCTCTAAAACAGCTGAGGCACTGCTGATCTTAGATCAAGATAATGGAAATTAAGGTTTAATGAAGTAAAGGCTTAAAAGATAATTAAGCATGTGTTCTTTTCTTATATAACTTGAAATAATTTTAAAACTTGATATTTATAACTGTATTGGGAAAGAGACTGATAAGTCCTTATCATTAAAATTTGAAAGTTTTTAACAATCTGTACATGATATTTAATAATAGTCTCTCTTCTCGTAAAAAAGGAAGAGAGACTATTATTAAAGCATCATAGCAAAAGCAATAACAAAGTAATATTTCTTAGCAATTCTTAGCAATTATTGTAAACTATTTCTTATCAAGTAGCAATACTTTTATCATTTAGCAAAATTTCTTATCAATTGTAGCAATATTTCTCATCAATTGTAGCAATATTTCTTATCAATTATAAAAGTTTATATCAAAACAAGAATAAAGTAAAAGATATTTATGACTACAAAAGAATTAAGTATTTTAAAGTTAGTAGACTCCATAGAAACTATTAATAGGAAAATAGAACAACAATTTAAAATTAGAAGAAATTAGGGTATATTTATTAGAAAGAAATACATTAGCAACTAGTATATTAAAGAAAAACCATCAAAATATATGAGCAATATTTAATAAACTAGATTATATAAAGACTTGATTAAAAAATCATATTACAAGCCAAGTACCTCTTAAAATATTAGAAGTTATTAACAAGGAACTTAGCCAAATAAAACTCATGGTAGAAAAACATTAATAAAATACAATTAGAATTAACTAAACATATAATGAAAATAATAGGAGAATAAATATGTTTGGCTTAACCTTAAATAAATAAATAGAAATTCTAAACGCAAACTTATTAAAGTAGAAAATGAACATTTTGAAAATATATATATATATATATATATATATATATATATATCCAAAATATGCTTAGAATTTCAAAAGAATTAAGAAGGATAAGAGGCTTATCTTATACACTTAGAAATCAATTGGAAAAATTAGAAGAAATAAAAAAGCAGAATGAAGAAAGGAATTATCTAAATAGTACATAACCATATGAGATAATGACAGATGAATCTTGTTGGACAATGTCTGTGACTATTCATGCTCTTAATATGAGAGGATACACTTTAGAAGCAAAAATTGAATACATAGAATATAGGGTAAATTTAGCTATGAATGATCCTTTAAAAAATTGAATCTACAAAAAATGATGAGAGATGATCTAATATTAAAAGAATTAAGAAAAATAATTAACATGTTAAATCATAGATAAAAAGAATGAGAGATAATAATGAAACTACATAGCGATATACAATAGTTAATTTTCATTAATTATGGATATTGTAGAAGAATTTCTTGAAAAAACTGAAGGATTTTAGAAATACCTGTAGGAATATGAGAAAAATAAATAACATGTATAATGAACCACAAGTTATGGGGCAAAATAATTATTAGGCAAAATAATATCATTATAATGATTTTAGCTGAAACAATTATATTAATAAGAAAATTATCTGAAAAATTAGTTAAAAACAATAATGATGTTGAAGAACTTACTAAGAAAATTCATGAATTTAAAGGTAACTAAGAAAGCTAGATCGCCTTTTGTAACATGGTCAGAAGAAGAATTAAAGAAAACTCCACGAATGAAGGTACAATTTCTAGATTTAACACGATATAAAAATTAAAAATTTAACATTTAGTTAAAAAAGTTATTTATTCTAAAACCTTAATGCTTTGCTTGTTTGGAGGTTTTGGAAGGTGTTGTAAGGTATGGTTTTGGATGAAACCTTGTTTGGATCCAAGGTTTTATACATCGTATGGTTTAAGGGGGTAAAATGGAGGTTGCATTTTACCTCTACTTCTCAACCCTCCAAAATCGAGGGTTGGAAGGGTTTTATTTTTTCACTGGACTAACATACCCTTCTACATCTTGAATAATTACCTACATCTCCTATGTTATAAGGAGATGTAGGTAACTAATGCATAACTTATGAAGTTGAGAGTATTTTCTCATTTTAGTGCCCTAGAAGTTGTGATTTTTCCAAATCTTCAACTCACTTTGAACTTCGCCAGACCTTCGTCGAACCTCCGTTGGACCTTCACCAGACCAAGCTCAAGGTAGGTTTCTACTTTATGGATGTTTTATTTCACAAAAAACTCTCATTTTAGTATAATGTCCTGGAAATAAGTGTTTGTTATAGCATTCTATGTGATTTACTCTGAGATCTCTTTGCTTTCAAAGTGAATTCCATGAATTTGCTGAATTGCACGTTAGGTGTTTGTTAAAATTCATATTTTTGTGTTAAAATTCCATGAATTTTGTAGCATGACTTCCTTTTCATCCCACTCAGGGTGTCAAGTCTTTTCATGTGTTTCAGGACCTCAAGTACTCCGATAAGTATTTGAAAATGCATATTTTATATATCATTTATACTGCATCTAGCATGAGATTTTACATGTTTATCACTAAACTAGTACAAAGATTTATTCTTTTGTTCACCATGAGCTTTTATTCTGTCTTAGGACCAAAGAAGCGAATATGGAGGTGTGTTGATGCAAAATAGATCAACTTGCTGAACCATAGCATCACCAACGCTCACAATGGCTATGGTGACATCTTACCACGGCCATTATCCACTTCTATCATAACCATTACCATGTTGTGTTAGTGTGGAGTCATAGAGAATAGCTCAAAAGTCATAATGATCTCCACAACGCCCGTAACCAATCCACACAACACTAAAGCAGATTGTCCTAGGACGCGATTTGTGGCCCAGGCAATAGAACTTACTCACCACAGCCTCCACAGCGGGAGTGGTTATAAATACCCCTAGGCTTTACAATTGAGGGGGGATTCTTTTGCTAAATTTTTGAGAGGCAACTGGATTTTTGGAGACCTGTATGGCTGGAGACGAGATTCATAAATTTTTTTAGTGGATTCCGATGAGTTTCTCAAGGGAGATTCAAAGAGTATTGATAGTGGAGGGCATGCGAAGAGATTCGGCTCTATCTTGACGATCTTGAGATCCTCTCAACCTTAACCATCAGAGACCTATTGGAGGGAATTAGTTTTAAGAATTCTTTTTTCTTTGCCTCTTGGATCTTTCATTTTTTAATCTTTGTCTTGATCCATAGGACCCCAATTCGAGATGAATTGTATGTCTATGTACCTTGACTCTTATTTATGAACTTTTATTAGAAATTGATAAATCTTTCTAATTGATTATAATTTAATGCATGATTGTTAATGATTTTGTTGTTGATGTGTGTGGAAGAGATTTCAACGAATTAGAACACACATGCCTTGTTAGATCTATGCATACACTAAAAGATTAGGTATTGCTAGATTTCTGGATTAGGGTTTGATTTAACCCCTTTTTGAGGAGTTCTTAATCTTAAGTCTGATATAGGAGACTGGGGTGGAAGAGATTCCATCCTAAATTTCTAGTGTTTCAGACCTGGTTGTAAGAGATTAGGACCAGTAGGCCTCTGAATTCTCTGATCCAACACTAGAATACAATTGTCACATCTCAAGTCATTTCATAAGTAATTGCTAAGGAAATTCTCATACAATCACCCACTCCTTCCAATTGCACTTAATGATCCTCAATTATATTTTATTAATTAATTTGTAGAAGTTGAATTAAGAGACACCGTAGACTTTCAAGCTATTGATTAAGCGAAAAGAAAGTAAATAGGAGCCTCTAGCCGTTCCTTGAGGAATATGACTCTCGTGCTCGCCCACGAGGTATTACTTGATGACCCATGTACTTGTAGTATATACACACGTAATTCGTGTCTGTCACACTCGCTTTATTTAGATGCACATTTGGTTGCTTTGAGTTTGTTCCTTATCTTTTAGTTTTGTGTGTTACAGCCAGTTGCTTTATGAGTTCCTCTATCTTTTCTAATAAACCACTTGAAAATTAAACCCATGTTGATTGATGATTTTACATGAGTTATTTATATATTAAGAATAAAAAATGAATTCATATAAGTGGCTTTAGTATGAGTACTTAATCAAGCGTGCGTTGATTTTGTTCTTGACCATATTAGAACTTAGTTTTTTATTATTGTTTTATATGCATTAACCAATTTTATTTTTGAAGTAATTTCTAGTATAGTTTAATAAAACTTATGCAACTGTTTAGGAAATTTTGTGATAAATCCTCCCATAATAAGAAATTAAGAAGTGGTGGTGGGCCACATATGTCTGAGTTATAGCAATAAGAAATAGATAGGAACTTTTTGAGTGGAGGGTGTGGAGCCCAATCAATGTTGCTAGCTTTGAGTTTATCCATCCACACATAATAAAGACAAGTTTTGGGATATTTGAACTCTTATTCGGATTGAAAATAATTATCAGTTTGCTATAAATTCATTATAGGGTACTTCTTTTTTATTTGAATAAATATTTATGTCTTTTTTCAATTGTATATTTTATTCACATATTAATGGATAAACCTTTCATGCTTAGATGGACGATAAAAAAATCGTGTTATCTAAAATTCTTCTGGTACAACATTTGTTGGGTAATCATGTTATGAAATTTCATTGCTTATATCATTTAGCAAGAATTCAAGTTGTTAATGTCATAATTGGTTGGTTTGTGTGACATGGGAATGAACATAAACAAAACAAAGGTCAAATCATATGTGAGATACGGCTTGAATGAGACCGAGCAAGAGATCAATTAATGTCAAACTTGCTATCAAGTGATTTGTCACAGTATGATTATAATGAGTTCTTCAACTTTCTTCAAGTTGTGTGATATGCTAGTTAGAGATGGTGGTCTTTGAGCAACTTTACACATATCGGTCAAGGAGCAGGTTGTAAAAATACTTTACTTATTAGGTCATAATGTTTCCCATCGTGATCTATCTTTCTTTTTTTGTTGTTCCATGAGACTACTTTTTGGCATTTTCATAGTGTATTACAAGCTATAATAAAGTTGGAGGGCAAATTTTTAACACAACCTGATGGCTTACAAATTCCTTTAGAAAATATTCAGCAGTAATAAATTCTATCCATATTTCAAGCTAATCAAATATTTATTAAATTGCAAGTTCATTATAAATATGTGAGCATTTAGAATAAAATATGAAATGTATTAATGTCAGGAATGTGTTGGTGCTATCGATGGAACATATATTTAGGTCAAAGTTTCTAGTGTCGAAGCTCCTTAATATTATGGGAGGAAGGATTACCCAACACAAAATGTGTTACCGGCATTCACATTTGACTTAAAATTCACCTATGTGTTACCTGGATGGGAAGGAACAACATTTGATTCAAGAATAAAAATGCATTAAGTAGACCTTATCCTCTAAGAATTTCAAAAGGTAATTATAAGCATGATACAATATTATCCACAATTCCATATAGAAGTTCAACATAATAACAAAGTTTATTTTATTTTTAGAAAAATATTATCTTGTTGATGAGGGATTCATGTTGAAAAGTGGACTTATTACAACATATAGAGGGGAGCGATACACTTGAAGGAATATTCAAGAAACCCATGTGAATTATTTAATTTTTGCCATGCATTATTACATAGTGCCATTGAACAAGCATTTGGTGTTCTTAAGAAGTGTTTTCCTATAGTGAGAAGTTCAATCGAGTTGTATTATGGTTTAGAAGAGCATAAAGAAATCATTTTTGCATAACTATTTAATGAGAGTAAGTCCCAATGAGACACTACTTGCACAAGTTGATAGTGAACTACTGGATGAAGCGGGAGAAGAATGTCGTGCTAGTGGGAGAATAACGAAGAAACTATTCAAGGAGAGATCATTAGGGATGAAATAGCAGCGAAAATGTGGCTTGATTATATCAAACGATGTAATTATTCATTAGAGTGTCATACTATGCATTTCTTAGTCTTTTGTTTGAGTGCTCAAAAAGGAAAAAGAAAAACAAATTTGTTTATGAAAGTGATATGAAGTGCTTTGTATTAAATGTGTTATTATCACTTGGTAATCGCTGAATATGGTTGTGTGTATGTATGTCTTTTTTTCTATGATTTGGCTGGTCACAACTGGTGACATAGTGGTAATATCCAACTTACTGTTCAAATATTAACTGTAATAGTTACATTGTAAATTAGAAACACAATGAATGCAATATCTGAACTTACTATTTAAATATTAACTAATTGTAATTATTTCAAACAAATAAATTATGTATCACCTAAGCCTGTGGAATAGCATTATCTTAAAATTGGGTTTCTTTTATTATTTGTATTTATTTATTTGTATTTCTTTATTTGTATTTCTTTGAGAATAAATCTTGGATTAAAATATTTGTATGACAAAATTAGTTGAGTCCTTCAAATAAGCATTATCTCAAAAATTTTATGCATAATGGATGAATTAATTAGGTTTAGGTTTCATTTGTTCATGAATGTATTTTCAACCAAACAAATAGCCACAAACTTCCATTTTTCTATGCTTTTATGTGTGAGAAACTTCTAAATTAATGGAAGCTCTGTTTAACATGATAAATTTTTTTAGATTGTGCTGATGGTTAGGAGGTTTTAGTGGTTTGAGCAAATTGACAAATTTCCATATTGTTCCTTTCTTGTTAGACTAACACTTCATTATATTAATTTTTTCTAATGTAAATAATTATATTGTGCAATATATTAATATCATAATCATTGTTAATTGTTCTTTTTTTTTGTTGATGTAGTTAGAAAAATGCCAAAGAGAAAAACAAGTGCAAGCACTAACGATGGGAACATCACATGCATATGGACCGTTGTGATGGAGGATGCTTTGAAAGCTGCATATTTGTATCAATTGGGAACTGAGTTGGGGGAACTTTCACTACAAATGCATTGGATAATATATTGGATGAGATGAAAGGTAAATTTTCTGATAAGCCAACAGATAAAAAAAAATGCAAAATCACATAAAAAATATTAAAAGACCATTTATGTGATGCTATGACATTTTCAAAAATGGAATGAGTAGATTTTCTTGGAGTCTCACTAACGAAGAGTGGAATGACGAGCCAGAGGTGTGACAACACCTAATTGAGGTTAGTTTATTTATTTATTACAACGTATGTGTGATTACATACATGACATGTTTTTTACATATTTAAATGTGTAGGTTAAACCGGAGCCGTTGAATAGATGAACAAGAGTGTTAGGAATTATGAAAAATTGGTTCAACTTTATGGATAAGATAGGGCAACTGGACAACATGCCAAGACCGCATCGGAGATGAGAAGAAAAAGACTTCAAAATTCTAGAAATACATCACGTAGCCCTTATTCGGGGGACACAATTAATAATATTGATTTTATGGCTTCCCAAAATGAAGAAAATTTGGAGGATTTGTGCGAGAATGAAAATATGACTTCACATGACAATGAAGTTGAAGATGAACCTTCACCACTAAATCAACCATCACAATTTGAGGCTTCAAGTTCATCTAGGGCCAAAAGAAGTAGAAGAAGTGACAATCACAAAGATACTAACTTGTCCATAGCTCTTGAGTCAGTAGTTAATACTCTCATTCAATAAACCTAGACAATGGAGAAAATAAACACGATTATAGAAAGGTCCACAAACATTTTAGAAACAATGTGTTGCAAATTGGGATCCACTTAAAGATTTTGATATATGGGGATGCTTAGGAACATAGGAATACCACAATCTCTTTTTACCAAGGCATATGTGTTCCTTGTCAAAGATCCAAAAATGTTAGAAAGTGTGATTAAATGCCCAGACTCATATTGCAAATTGGTGTTGTTGGAGTTAATGGGTCGTGATCATGAATCACAAGACTATAATGAAAGGTTAGTATTTTCTTGGATATTCTTATCTTCATTTGAACACCAAAGTAATTTTATTTATATAATTTATTTAGTTGTGATATTCTTCTATTTGTTTTATTTTATGCTATTAGTACATGAATTTAAATTGTTTCAAAAAATTTTCCAATTTATCAGGGCAACTGCATTGGTTACTACGTCGTCATAATGATGTGTTGTTACCTAAAGTTTTGCGATGTAAAAACTTGGATTTTGTCAAGCGAAACAATTTTAGTGAATGACATCTTATGTAAGTGTGGATTGTATTATATGGACTACTTTGTTATTTATGGACAAATTGATGTTAAGTGTGGATTGCATTATGTGAATTATTTTGTTATTTGTGAACAAATTCATATTAAGTGCGGATTACATTATGTCGAATATTTTGTTATTTGCGGATAAATTGATGTTAAGTCTGGATTACACTATGTTAATTGTGTAAATTGTTCAAATTTTTGTTTTTTTATGTGAACTTCGGTTTGTATCAAGAAGTTGGAATGAAAAGTTTTAGCATTTATGGCTATAACTTAATTATAATAAATAGAAATATATTATTAAAAATTATGTTTGCCATGTAAGTATTTTAACATTTAAAGGGTAATTTTATAATTTTAATATATAACTTTATCTTACCTTACTTTCAAACCAAACATAACATGGTTTAAAAGCCTTCTTTTACTATACCATTGTCCCAAACAAGGTATGGTTTACAACCTCATTTTACTATACCTTACCATACTTTAGAAGAATTAGAAGAAATAAGAACTTTTTTATGAATAAACAATGACCTTAAAAAATGTTAGATCAATATATAATATTAGAAGGTTTAATTCATTCAATGAAATTCGACATTTTAGGACATTAGAAATAATTACCACACTAGATAAACAGATTAAATGGATTAAGAATAAAAATTTGAAATTAGTACATACTGAACAATTATATTAACATGGTATTTTTATTTCCAAAATAAAATATAACAAGAATATGATGAAATACAAATATGTTGTAATAGAGATAATGCAGAAATAGTTATAGATTTTTTAACACCCGAATCTTATAAAAAAATTATTAAAAACCAATTACTCCTTAGTACATTTAGGATTAATGGTATTTAGTATAACATGATTACATAGGTTGGGATTAAGAACTAAGTAAGGACTATCACTAGTAGATACTAGACAAATAAATAATATGGCTAAAGTCCAAATAGCAACAGCTGAAATAGATATGACAAATTTTAAAGAGAGCAATATTACTTCATTAAGTACATGATTTTATGAAGCTCTTGTTAAGTGAAAATAAAAGCATATATACTAAAAGCATATAAAGAGAAATAAAACATTCACATAAAAACTTTATGTTTTTAGAGAAAAAAACCCTTAGGGGTTTTTATACCTTCATACTAACCTTACTGGCTTTGGTACTACAAGAGAGGGGGTTAGGGCTATGGGTTGTTAGAGTTATTGGAGTGGAGCCAGAGAAGCAAGGAAATATGTTAGAAATGGTGATGAATAGGGAAAAGACATGTGTTTAAAATAAATTGTAAAAGGCTATGTTTTTCTACCCCGCATTTCTAAGTGATAATAATTTAAATAAACATATTTGTGATAGATAAAAATTTAATAATAAATCATTTAAATGGCGGCTTCATTATTACATGAGAAATTGGACAAGGGGGGAAAAAATCTAATGTCACTAAATACGTGAGATGAACAAAATAAAATGAATGTTTTTTTTATAATTCAGGGCCTAAATGATATTTCCGTTTCATTCAGGGACCATGATGAACATTGGGTACGCATGAGGACGGATTGTGTACTTGACACCTAAATCCACATTTAATATATATATATATATATATATATATATATCAAAAGCACAAAGAGGCTCATCCCCCCACCGAGTAGACCTTTCTCTCGCCGTCTCTCCCTCGCTCTCTTGGAAGGATGACCAGCAGCTCCTCCCCTTCACGCAAGGTCCTCTCCTCTACATCACTCTCTTCTCTCACTGCTCCCTTTTTTGCATCCTTCTAACCCTAATCTTCTTCTTCTTCTTCTTCTTCTTCTTCTTCTTCTTCTTCTTCTTCCTAATCTTCTTGGATTTCCTCTTCTCCAGGCGTTGAGCAAGATTGCTTGCAATCGGTTGCAGAAGGAGCTGGTAGAATGGCAAGTTAACCCTCCCACTGGGTTCAAGCACAAGGTCACCGATAATCTACAGAGGTTTGGGAGATCCTAGAGCTTGATCTTTTTATTTTGACCCTTATCTTTTTTTCCTTTTTCCTTATTTGATTTTTTTGGTGAGAGTTTCATTATTCATTGTCTTGGTTGATGGGATTCGGTTCTTGTCTGAAGGTGGGTTATTGAAGTGGTCGGAGCCCCGGGGACGCTTTATGCAGGCGAAACCTATCAGCTGCAAGTCGATTTCCCTGAGCATTACCCCATGGAAGCACCTCAGGTTGTGAAGAATTAGATCTTGTTTTGTTTACATTGGAATTGTGTATATTTCTATGAATTATAACATTAAGTATTGGCTTTGGTGCAGGTTATATTTCTCCATCCTGCTCCTTTGCATCCTCACATTTACAGCAATGGGCACATCTGTTTAGGTAAATCCAGTAATAATTGTTGTGTTTGTGTGCGTGCGTGCGTGTGTGTGTGTGTGTGTGTGTGTGTGTTTTTAATTTTATTATATTATTGAATTTATTAGTTAATCTTTATGTTATGAAGTATAATTACTCTAATTCCTTGCTTATATAGAGGTTTTCTTTTAGTGTCTAGTCTTAGTTTTGGTTTTGCTGAAATAGAAACAGACTTTATTCTTTTTGCCACCTTTGCCTTGTTAAGAGCTTTCATGGATCTTGCAATCTTGTTTCTTTACGCTTAAGATCTTTCCTTTATGGCTGTTGGATGTGCAAGTGGGCTTCTTCTTTTACTTTGATTCTTTCTGATATATTTTATTCGCGCCACATTTATTCTGCCTCTTGCAACTTGTGAAAAGTTGTGGATGAGGAATCTTTGGTTGTATAAGGAGTTTGCCATTTTCATAGTCATCGATTGATAATCTGCTGTTATTGTATTGCTTAATATTCTTTTTGCAATGTTCTACTTGCCTTTTCCCATGAAATTTCATTTGGTTTTCCTGTTACAAACGGCTCTTGGCTAGCTTTGAATGGTTTGTGGCTACTGGCTGCCCTGCCCAAATTTTAAAACATGTTATCTAGTGATATTATTTTATGTATGAGTTAGGGACATGAATATCAAGTAGCTTCTCTGCTTGTATAAATTCGGAGGCAAGGACAGAAATTAAACTTGTTATTGATAAGTATAGTCATGTGTTTTCAGCTTTGGAACCATAACTAGTAGCCAGAAGTTGCAGTATTCATCATTGAATATTCATCTTTTACAGACTCATAATTCATGTGCCTCCGTGTTTCCTTTTTCTTATATGTAATATCACATTTGATTAAAGACAAAGATTTGTATATCACTTCCTTCACTTTTCTTCCATTTGTTAGTCTTGTTTTTGTTATAAACTTCATTTTTGTCTGAGAGGTATGTGGATACCATTAAATGCCCCAATTTATGGGGTTTATAAACATATCAAGTTAGCTGGACGTTGTAATGACTAAGAGCTTATCCTGTCAGCTGAAGGTTAACCTTGTTTGAAACTTTGGATATTGATAATTTAAGGAATGACTTTTTGGTTGATACATTTTCAGATTTGGATCTAGCTAGTATTTAGTTGCCCGAAGTTGTCCTCTTGCAAATACTAATTTTGTTAGGTTATATTGGTTTTATTAGGTAATGCATCATGAAATGGATGCCTCAAAATTATTATTTAGGTCATACAGTTAATTGGTTTACATGATTGATGTGCTTCCTGGTTGTGGGTGAATGGTGTTTATATGTATTTAACTTCTCTATTTCCTTCTCTCTTTCAATTTGAGCCATAGGTCTGATCTCTAGAAACCATTTTTGGTTTCTTTTCTAGCTTTTTATGCATATTCATGTTATTGGAGCCATAGTAATGGCACTTATATGGTAAGATCTAAAACCAATTTAGATGACTAAATATTCATTTTTGCATGGTATTTGTAATCATTTTTAAACGACAACATTATACTATTAATTTCTTGGAGAATATAAGCATATTACGTAAAAGATGCGTTCTCATGACTTCATATGGGATGCAATTGTTGTCGTGTATGGGAAGATTACAAAAGTTTTATCTTGTCCACTTTCAGAACATCCTTGGGGAATTGTGTCCAATTCCAACGTCAATCATGCAATTGTTTCTTTTGATAGATGATTAAAAATTCATTTTTGCATGGTATTTGTAATCATTATTAAACGACAACATGTTACTACTGATTTCTTGGAGAATATAAGCATATTACGTAAAAGATGTGTTCTCATGACTTCATATGGGATGCAATTGTTGTCGTGTATGGGAAGATTACAGAAGTTTTATCTTGTCCACTTTCAGGACATCCTTGGGGAATAGTGTCCAATTCCCCATGCAATTCTTTCTTTTGATAGATATTTCTATTATTGTGCCATGGTGAGCAAAATAAATAAGGGAATATGTAACGGAAAGAAACAAGAAGATCACAAGGGAAGCAGTGACTTGATTGCGTTTCGCTTTTAAAGTTGGCTGGGTTACATGTAGGAGAAATCAATCTGATGGATTATTGAAAGCAGTTATTTACATTTGAGGGGATCAGAAAAAGAGTGATAAGAGAGCCTCCAGCAAACAAACAAAGTGAAACTGGTGAATAGATGTACATACACATTTAGGTCATGCATTTTGAAAGTTACTTCTCCATTTATTCATGCTCTTCATTTATTTGGATTTTGAGATTTAAAAGGTAATTACAATGTATTAAATGTTTGGGGTCAAACATTGTCATGTATTAACCAACTTGTCTTTGATACAGTTTTTAAGATATTGCTTTAACCAATTTGGTGATAATAGCCTTATTCATGATTATCGAGAATGCCTTTTGCCTTGTAAAATTGTATTATTCATGGGCCAACAGTCATAGGCGTTCTGCACCAGTTAAAGAGACATTTCTTTGGGATCATGATGATCATGCATTGAAATTATTAATAAATGGTACAGCTTATGGTAGTGAAGTCAGCTTAGAGTGCCATGGAAGGGGTCTAATTGGGCCTAAGTTGCTTTAATTTGGCTGTCATGGTGAGTTGAGGTAGTGACTGTGGCAAGAAATAGTAAATAAGGAAAGGAAAAGGCAGTAGAGAAAGGGAGATGATCTCCTTGTTAGAGTAACTAGTAGCCTTCCAATGTAGCTACATTTTTATTTGATTTTTTATATTGTTAGTTGAATATTTTATTGCATGGGCTGAAGTTTCACATTTCCATAATCAAAAGATTACACCAAGGTTTTCTAACTTTTTATTGTAAGTCAAAACACACTAATTTGTATGATAGCAATGACATATGTGGCATATTTCTTCATGATGCTGAAGAAGTAATGAGGCCCACAATTCTGCTTATGTTGCTGTCAGGTAGTTTATGATTTGTCTTAGGAGAGATGAAATGTTATACATGCAATTGATAGACATGTGGGCAGTTATTGTTAGTAATATTTGAAGGGTATTGAGAGGCTTCTGCCCAGTATTTATGAGCAAAGGAAAAAACATGATATCATAAAAAAATGTTTGGCTGAAGATGAAAATTCTGGGAAACAAATTCCAGATGATAATTTCTGTTTGTAACTTGAATATTTACAATATTAAGTGTATAAGTAGACAAGACAGATGGAAAATCAGTATTCTTTGAAATTGGATATTATTCTGGCTTTGATTATAGAAGAAAAAGTGAGTGCTGCTTTGCTGTGAAGAAAATATAATGATCAAACTACAACATAGTTTACTAGTTCATCTTTTCCCATTTGAAATATTATTTGGATGCTACCTTGTCACATCCATTATAGATTCTTTTTAGCTACTTCTCTTGGTTTCAAATGGTATTCCAAGAAGGGTAACTGAGTTTTTTCTTCGTCTAGATTGTGCCTATTGGTTCATTTTTATGACTGAAATGTATAATTAGTGACTGGTATACAAAGTTTAAGAATTTAGTGGAATCATAATCAAAAAGGTATTTGATTGTGTGAAATAGGTCTGAAACATGTTTGGATAGTTCCGATCTTGTTGAGGTATTGGAAGACATGGTGTTGGCAGAACAGTCTATTTCTTTTGGTATTTCATCCTATTGAATGGTATTCCTCAAATCACATGGCGCCAAAGCCTAAGTCTGAACACTATGCTAACTAATAAATTGATACATAATTTGCAATGGAATCAGACATTTTTGTTAATTAGAGCTATAATAGTTATCAATTAGTTAAACTCGATTCAAACTATTGATAAATTGATCACACAGTGGCATCAACGTAAATCATGGATTGACATAAAATTGTTCGAAATACTGAATTCAGCCTTGTCAATAATGGCTTGTTTTAACAAGTATTTTTATGAAGGCTCATCTATTTATTCTATATATTTTTTAAGATTTTAAATGGTCAGAATGTCAGGGATATCCTTTGATCTGATATTCTTAGAGCAACATATTCTGACAGGCTCAAATTGAGTTCACATTGTTAGTTTACCCAATAAATTTTTACTGTAATTAGATATGCAATGAGAGTAAGTATGGCTTGCAAGGGCTCTCAAAATTGGCTGGAATCAAGCTGTTTGGGCTTGTCAGGGGGATAGTGTAAGTCTAAATATTGAGATAATTTTATGGTTTGTCTTGTTATCTACTTGGTTTTATTTACTAATGTTTCCATTTCTAGTACTTTATAATACTACTTAATCTCATATTAAAATCATTGAAACATTAACCCCTAGAAACATATGATCATTGCAAGTGTTATGTTTCTTCATTTTAGTTCCAATTCTAGTATCATGCTTAAACATGTTTCTAGTGTACTTACCGAATCCCTCAATTTTATGAATTTATTTAACAAAATAAATAAGATTGGAACCCTGTGAGATAGTCAAAACAGGCCTTCAGGTAAAGGTCTTTCCAATATCATACTATTCTTACAATGCATGTGCACTGCTTTTGGTAGTCTTTTTTTTTTTTTTTGGCCTTTTGATTGGTATTTTGGATCCTGATTAAGTTGGAAATTTTATGGATGACCTTATTGTAAGCTGTAGTATAAGCTGGTGTGCCTTCAGTCATATTGATAGTTAGGCTCATAAATATGTGATCCCTGATTAGCATATTGGATTGCTGATCAAGGTGGAAGTTTTATGGGTGATTATATTGTATGCTGTAGCTTTAGCTGAGGCTCTCTTTGATGATTGATAGTTGAACTTGTAAATATGTAATCCCTTCCAAATATGTATGAGTCCTCATATGCCATTTAGAGGTGGACGTGTAATAAACTAATTATTGTATTGTAAGAGGGGAATTAATTGCTTGGAAATGAAACAACTTTTTACCTCTGAAGGCTAAAGCTGATAAAACAAGTCTTGCAACAAACAGTGGCTAGTGTTTCAGGATCCTGTAAAAAGGGTCTCTTTTATTAGTTAGGTATTTGGCTCAGCACAAATTCATTTGTTAATTTTATGGCCCTTTCATTGTTGGGCTTTTCTTTGTGTCTTTATTGTGAAGTGTTCCCGTAAACCTGGGTTTGATATTGCGCACTTAGCTTTGAAATTCAAGTTTTCAGGAATGGGTTGCTGATTATTATTCAGTTTTCTCCTGTAAGTTCATCCTGGGATTTGAATCTAAATCACTTCCAAGTAAACATATCGACGGACTTCCTTAGCAGATTTTATTATATTTAATTTCATTTCTCATTCTGTGATAAATCACAATTTATGTCTTGAACCTTTTGGAGTATATGATAGTTTTGTTTTATAACAATTGAGCGTGATTTTGGTCTTGGTCTTTCATCATGTTATATAGTTAGAATGCAGACTATATGTCTATTTGAGCCTTTATTTGTTATACTTAAAACATCAAACTGTTGCAAAACTAGCCATCGTTGGGGTTAGCAAATAAAATGATCATTGCCGAAAAGAATTCATAATGGGCTTATGGTGGTCTTCTTATAAGAACCAGGTTAGAAACTATTGCTACTGCAGGATAAAATGCTACAAATGAAAATTGCATATTCAGATTAGGACAACAAGAAGAAAGGCATAAAAGGTCAATGCAGGCAAATGCTATATTGTATGTTACTTCAAAATTTTATACTGAAAGGTGATGTCACTGATGGGGTCCTCAACTTTTGTGAAAATATTGATTTTGAAAATATGAATTTTGTAATTTTCAATTTTCTCCCATTCATTTCAAAACTGGATTTATATTTCTTCTCTGTGCTAATAGTTTGTTATGCTATTCCCTGATATTTTCTGGACATCAACTTGGCAAATGAATTAATTTTTCGCCGTATGTAATTGTATTTATTCTAAGCCATAGTTTTGATGTTTCTTGTTTCTTCATTTTGGTAGATATTCTATATGATTCATGGTCTCCAGCAATGACTGTAAGTTCAGTGTGTATCAGCATTCTTTCCATGTTGTCAAGCTCTACTGTGAAGGTTTGTTTTTGGCTTTCTCCCTCCCTACAATCCTTATAAAAACCTTCATTCTCGATATCTTACTGTACATTAACTTTGAAACCTATGCCCTTACAGCAACGCCCTGCGGATAATGACCGCTACGTAAAGAACTGTAGGAATGGCAGGTCCCCAAAGGAAACAAGATGGTGGTTCCATGATGACAAAGTGTAATATAAAGTGTCTGCTTCCAAAATTTATTCTGGTCATGTAGGAAAGAAGTAACAGTACTCCATCGATACTCTTAATAACATAAGAGTATCAGCTGATTCAAGTTAATGGAGTTTGTGAGCTTTATGTAAATTTGCATACTATGATGTTTGTAAAGGAAAGCAGCCAAACAATGCCAAATACATAAGATGGGGAACCAATAAAGCCATGGAAGAACTAAGTGTGATGATTCAACTGGAAGGTTAAAGCTTCTTCAGTAACTTGAAATTTGTGTTTTTTATTCTGTGATTTTTGTTGTGGAAGCCGTTCTTTGCTCTTCTGCAAGTTATTGAATGGCATATGTGATGCTATACATAATCATGTGAAATATGGTACAGGCAATGTTGTTAGATCTAGACTAAGCATTGAACAAGTCACCCAATGAAGATAGATTTAGAGCAATGTTTTCAGAGCCGGACCGGGAAGTGAACCGGCCAAGCAACTGGGTCATGGGTCAATCCGTTAGATCAGATGACCCGGTTTGATCGAACCAGATGACGTATATATATATATATATATATATATATATATATATATATATTAATATAAGTATAAATTATCCAAACTCAGATATATTCCAAGGCTAATTCGAACAAGATATGCTAACATGCTACTTAATATGAACATGATATGCAAAATTATCATCACACCAATTCATATGTGACATTAATATATTATATATAACACATGAATATGATATATATATATATATATATATATATATATATATATATATATATATATATATATATTTATAATGCATGTTATCATACACTAAGTTTACAAGCTGAAAGCATCATCTGGTTAGATTGCACACACTAAGTTTACAAGCGATGCACTCTCTCTAGCGACTCTGACAGCCACTCTTGGCCTCTCACCACCATCTCCACCCTCTCTTCCATCCCACGTATAACTCGAGCCATTCTCTCTGTCTACGAACCCGATCTCTCTCATCCTCTCTGGCCTCCTGTCCCATCTTCAGTCTTCATCTCCAACCTCTCCCAACACATCTCTGATAAGTGCTTGAGTAGCCATATTTTTATATATGTTTTACATGCATTGAGCATCATTTTTACCATGGTTTATGTCCCATATTGTGTATTTAGTGTTCTTTTATGCATATAGGTTGTGAATGCCTTGAAGAGTAAAAAAGAAGCAAAGATAGGCTATAAAGACATAATGTTGGGAGTTCTAGTTCAATTCAAGGACCAAGACACGAGAGGAGTTCATTAACGTGGAGATGTGTGCCAACTTCTAAGAGGATTCAAGTCAATTCACTAGTTGGAAGGGTACAAAGGCAGCCACATCTTCATGTTCCTTCTCTTTATGAAGATTGCAAGACCTTTCAAAGATGCGTCGATGAAGAAAAGTCTTATAACCTACCACATGGACGTGTGCCCGGACATGTGGCCTCAAGAGAAGAGTGTTTGGATCGCGTTTTGTGAAAAGTAATGTAACAATTTTATTGTAGCAGTACTGTAGCAAAATTACTCTTCACGCGACCGCGTGGAAATTCCTGCAGCCCACGCGGGCGCGTGGAAAATCCACATGGGCACGTGGGGGCACGTGACAGGCGCGGTTTTGGGCTATAAATAGGCCGTTTGCCCTATTCTTTGATATATTTTGTGCGGCTCTTGAGGGGTGAGACGGCTAGGGTTTGGAGAGGAGGTCTTTGCCAATTTGGAGGGTGTTCTTCACCAACTTTGATAGTTTCTTCGTTGTCATAGCACTTGGGAAGTCACCGGCGACCTGGCTTCGGAGAGGAATCCTTCAAGACGTTGAACTACCCACCAAGGCCAATCATCACGAATTCAACAGGGTTTTCTCGATGGTTTTTGTTGCTTTTCATTGTATTAATCATTGTCTTGTAACTTGCCCCATGGAGGGCTAAACCCTAGTAGGTACTTGGGCATGTGAACCCTAGGATCTATTCTTTTGTATTGATTTGCTTTATGTTTCTAGTTAATCCGAGTTGATTTGAGTTTTAATCTTGTGTTCCCATTGCTTGCATGTTTTATTAATCCTTGTGGTTGATTGTATATGCATGATATGTTACTTTGATGAGAGAGAGGTCTCCATTAGAGTTAGAACTTCAAGGTTAAAGAGGGTTGAGAGGGTGAGTCATGAGATAGTGGAGCGTCCCCTTTCCCTTCCAATTGAGTGTTTCCTATCTCCGTTTCTCTAGACTCTATGCAACCATATTTGGTGTGAGGCATGAGATTGAGAGATTTCTCCGCCGAGACCTTGTAGGGGATTAGGGATCATTCGCCGGGAATTAGGGTTGGATCTATCTTTAGGAATCGGTTTCACTCTTAGGTGTCCCTAGAGCGTATTGCGGTCATATGGGGTGTGAGGTGTTGAGATTGAGCGATTTCTCCACCGGGACCTTGTAGGGGACTAGTACCGGTGGCTTGGAGGCAAGGGCCGGTTGTTCTTGGATTACCTCGACTTATTAGACTTGGCTTAGAAGCATTTAGTGAATCTTGAACTTCATGTTAGATCCTAGGGGGAGCATTGCCCGGGTATCTCATCTTTATTGATTGAGATTCTCCCTCCATTTCACCCTTACATATTCGTCTCCGGTATTCATTTCTTCGCACATTAGATCACCACACCATTCCATTTATCATTAGGCTAGAAAGCAAAGAAGAAGTTAGTACTAGTAGCCCTGTTCCCTGTGGATTCAACTACCCGACTCACCCGGTATTTTATTACTTCGACACCCGTGCACTAGCGGTTTACACGCATATTCAAACGTGTCAATCTCCTACTCCCAACCCCACGACCACTGTCCTCCTTATCTTATCTACATCGACACCACCAACCGTTAGATCTTCATCGCCATTCGCGGCCTCCACCTTCTCTAACTCCACTACTCCCTTCTTCTTGACGACAGGCCTGGTCTATATAGAACCAGGGTCAACCCGGTTCTAGTAAAATGGCTGGTTCAAAGAATTTGACCGGGTCAACACCCAGTCTATGATCTATATAGAACCGGAGCGGATCGCTGGCTGGTTCCCTGTTCTACCGGTCCAGGTTTCAAAACCTTGATTTAGAGTGGAATCGGAGTCAAAGATAAAATATAAAATATATATTATAATAGTTAATAATCTTAGACTATGATATGAAGTATATATCTAATAATATTAAAAAAATAAAACATGATTGGTTAAATTTGATATTTAAATACATATCATACGCAATTAAACATATTCCAATAAAAATAAAATAGTAAAAATTTATAATCTAATATTTGTTGTAAGGCCATTTAGTTTTGATTTAAGGCATGTTCAAAGAGTAATGACCAAACCAACTTCTCGACTGCTTTTTGGTTTTTCCATTTGGACCAGCTAAGCCAGGCCAAATCTATCTACATTGTTTGTACGAGTTCTCCGTTGCCTTTGGGGTAGAGCATTGCATATTTGTCACTTGCTTGGAAAATTAGTTCAATGAGCAGTCAACACAAATCATGTTGATGTTTAGATGTCAGTTATAGATTAGTTCTTCTGTAGCATTTTAAATGTTCCAGATTAGAATTCTTGCAGTTGTTTGGTATGACAACTTAATGTTGGGTAGATTATTTTGGTCAAAAGAAAAGCCCAAAACATCTCATTAAACATTACGGCAAATTGCAGTTGCTTGGTATATTCTCACATTTTAGTTTGTCAAACATTGTGTTTGACCTAAAAAAATTAGAAGAATTATTTAAAAGTCTCTGAAAGTTTCTGAATTACCCAATAAGTTACTTGACATCTAATATTCCAATAGTCCCTGAAATTTTCAGTAAGGTTCTCGCTATTAACCCCGTTATCTTCTTCTCTTATAATACCTAAAATGCCCTTGTGAGATAAACAAAAAACGTACTTTCCCTCATTGTCACATCTAGCATTGAATGGTGCTGTACAACTTTAATATCGATGGAACATTTCTAGCAGCCATTTGTTGTATACTTTTGGTCTTGTTGTCCTTGATATCTTAATTTAGAGGTAAGCTCTTCCCTTTTCTCCTTTGTCTTCCTGATAAAGTATTGAAAAACTACTCTAATCTTTTATTCATCTCAACCTTTGGGGAGTAGGGTGAAGGAGTTCCCACCATTTGAGAAGCTGTAAGTATGTGTGTTATGTTCTTATATGTGTCTCATGTCTAACGTTAGCCACGAATGTTTTGTAGAGATCACAGAGTTGTTTTCTTCTACCCCTTAATAGACACATTCTTCGTTATTGCGAGATAGAAGGGACAAGGACATGTCCTACCGTTTATAGTGTTGAGTTTTTGGAAACGGTGCTCAATGACGTTTATGAGCGTTGGGCCCTTGATGTCTCTCGAGTGAGAATAGAGTTTCTGATGACAAACAGCTACAAAACGATTTGTCCCATTGAGTCAAAGGAGGACTTTCAGCACCTGTGGCACATACACCACATGTTCAGCAAGAATACTATGGACTTTCTTGTGGACAATGTGAAATGGACATTAGGCAGTCTAGGGGAGGTCTTCTTTCCCAGCGTTAACAACTTAGCTTTTCATTTTCATATATTGTTAATTTTTCTTTTGCATTACTCAATCTTGCTATGTATTATTTGGTGTTTATATGTATTATAAGTTGTTTCCATTTATTATTATTGTTTTCCATGCAACGTATCTTATTGCAATAGATTACAAATTCTTTCATCTATATTTAACTGCTATAACCAAGCAAATAATCATTTCCTGAATACATGGCTGTTGACATGGAGAAGTTTCTGTCCTAACATCACTCTACAAGGGGCCCTAACCATTGCTATTCATTTCAACAACCTGAAGATTCTCCAATCGCATTAGGTTAATGATTTCAAAGTGCGAAGCACTTGAAATATTCCCTCTACAACTTCACCATTAAACATAATTTTAACTTTATCTTCATAAAAAAACAATAAACAATGGGTTACTGTTCAATGTGCTACCCAGGGCTGCTAGTGGTGTTTGTAAGAGTTGCGAGAGGCAACATTGGGATGTTCCAAGTGAAGATAATGTAATCAACACACATTTATGGCAGACGTATCAGCATGTCATTGCATCCGAAGGGTAGCAAGAAATGGGTATCCATTTGTGTGAACCAGAAGTTGAAGGAGCGGTCCTTGTACAGAGCTATCGATATATAAAAGGATATGAAGTAACTAGCTATGACTTTCAACTCTAATATGCTGAGAAGATGGTAGAGACAAACCCTGGCAATGCTGAAAAGGTTGACAATGGTGGGGGAGGTTCAAAAGTGTTTTTCTTCCACACCTGCGTGATTGACATCTTACTGGGTGCCACATATAAAGATGATAATGAGGGTCTCTTCCATGTAGCCTTTGCCATTGTCAATAACGACACCGATGAGAACTAGACATGGTATTTTTGCCATGCTTAGGGAGATGTTGTATGGAGAAGATGACTATGACAAGGTTACAACTTTCTTGTCAAATAGATCCAAATGTCTTGTGAATGCCATCTCAAAAGTCTACCTACATGAGGGTAAACACTGACGGGGTATGGGGCCCAACCCACCTGGTCGGGCTTGTAACTTGTAATTGGCCCATACTATCCAGTTACTGATTGAGTTTTTCTTAACTTGTGACCTGGCAGGTTAACTCGCTGGGTCATTCATTCTCAACTCGCCGAGTTGGGCCCTGTCAACCTGGCTTGTTTACTCATATATATAGGTATATTTTCTCTAAAAAAATTTTCATTAACATGGGCTTTGACAAGGATGGAACCCAAGACCCATTACTCATATAAAGAAGCTCTAACCAACTGAGCTATAAATTTGTGTGTTTAAAATATTACCAAATATTATTAAAACAATTCCTTATTTAACATCACAGTCCTTTTATAAATATTATTCACTTTCATAATTAATATTGTTCAAAATAAATAGAATTTATACCAAATTATTTATATAGAAAGATATTATTATACGAATCAAAATAATTTCAATGGTGTGTGATGAGTGCACTTTGTATACATGTTTTCATACCCTAAATTCATCATTTTGCTTGTTCTCAAGTTTACTTTTATACATGAGCAGTGCTATTATGGGTATTTTTGTTATATGTGCATAAATAGGGGGCTCAATACAATTTGGAATGAATTCGGGAAGAAAACAATAAGATGTACAAAAGGAGTTAAAAGTACTCGAGCTTGACACGGGCTGGACACACTCGTGTCATAGCCTCTAAAGTTCTCAACCCAATGTGATCCAGCAAGAATTCCGCATAAAAGGATACATTTAGGCATGACACGGTCATGACATAATCATGTCCATGCCTCCGAAAATCCTAGGACAAGGGCGATTTTATTGAAGAATTGTTGACACGCGTTGGGTGCCTCTGACACGATCGTGTCACAGCATTACACGGTCAGGACACGATCGTGCCCCTTCCATGGAACTTTCCAGGCAGAGACACTCCACTTCACTCGGCTCTCCCTCGACATGACACGGTCTGGACACGATCGTGCGCAGATTGTGTCGAGCCCGATAACCCTCTTTATAACTCCACTTTTTAGGGTTTCCTCTTCATCTTTGTTCAGGGATCTTCTTCTCCACCGGGAGGACTTTGATGAAGGCGAAGATCAAGCTTATCCACACTTTCTAAGGCAAAAAGGAGCGAGTTGGAGACATAAGGGAAGTGGTGTTAGCGCACGGAGCTCAACATTGGAGGCAAATCTCAAAGAGAAGAGAGTCATGTCTTTTTTCTTTAGATCTAGTTTTATCTCCTCTTTGTTGTACCCACCCATGAGGAGCTAACCAGCCATGGTGCCCCGGGGTGGGAACCTTGTACTTTGTATGCTTAGCACTTTCACTCTTCATGATTTACGGAGTTCTTTTGGTTCTTGTGTTTAATCTTGTGTTGGCATAACTTGATGTGATTTGCACAGTTGTTGAGGTAAAACTCGATGCATGGATTGCCATAGTTGTAGTTGTCTTGTGTGATTGCAAAACTCGATGTGCATGAAACCATAGTTACCTTAGCAAAATTAGGTGTGTTTGAGAACCATAGATATGCTACATTGCCTTGGAGCACACACTAGAACCAAAGAATGTACCTGGTAAACCTTAAGAGTGAGTGAGCATTACCGAGTGCAAAGGAAACATCTTGAGGCATTGTTCTCTTTTGTTGACACTCAATCCAATTGCCTTTATCTCCATCTTTTCTCTTTTCCTTTTTCCTTTTTAAGTACTCCTTTATTTTATTCAATTCTATCACCTATTCATTTTTCACTAGAGATCAGTATTAAGCGAGAATTTCTAGTCCAGTCCTTAAGGTTACACAATCCTACCCCTTACGGGGTACCATATTACTACTTATGTGCGACCCGTGCACTTGCGGAGAACACATCAGTGCATAATGGTCTAAATGTTAATTTAAAACCATAATCTATTGTACAATATTTTTATATATCTTTTTTTAATGAAATCTTTAAAATATTGTGTATTTTTAAACATTTATTAACTTAAAATTATAATATTATCTACTATATTAATTTAAATTTTTGTTAAATTAATAAGAAAACTTTTCACTCCAACATAATTTATATTAAAAAAATATTTTAGTTATAAATTTTTATAAGTCTACGTGTTAATAATCTATTTTAATGAAAGAAAACTAAATTATGATAAAGTATTCATCGTGACGTAATGTTAAACAACGATAAAAAAACATTTTTATTTTATTTTTTAAAATTTATCATTATATAATTAATTGTTTTTTATAGAGAAATAAATTTCGTATATAATAAGATTTCTTCAATTTTCACCATCTCATGGTCCTTTTTAGTTAAGTCTAAAATTCTTGAAGAGATTTAAATTTAATCCTGCATTAACTAATATCAGGTTTTGTAAACATTATGAAAACATTCAATAATAAGTATTTAATAAAAATAAATTAATAATTAAAATTTTTAATTATTATGATTTATTTGAAATTATCCTAAATATTTTTTGAATTTTAAAAATTATATTTGACTTTTATTTTTTTAAAAAAATCAACAATGGTGGCCAATATGATTAGAACTCAAGACGCATCACCCTTATAATGCTACTACTCTAGCCAATCAACCGATAAATTTTGATTTGATAAAATTGCTTTACTAAAAGATATAACCAAACAAGTCTAATACTATTTTAATTTTGTGGTATCTTGTTTTCCTTTTTGTTTTCATGCCTTTTCTTTGTTTCTTTCGGGGTATTAGTTATTTTTCTTTTTCTTTGTCTTTTCTTTGAAGTGGAAGGGCATTCTTGTCCTTTTGTTTTGTAGAATGGCATTTTAGTGATTTAGTTGAAGTGGTGAGGGTAAAAGGGTCATTTGCCTCAACCTCCTAGCTTTTGCATGTTGTAGTCTTTTGTTATGCACAGTAACCAAAATCAAATTCTTTTTGTTTTTTTGGGCATGAAAATCAGTTGTTTTACTTCAAAAATCAATTTTTCTGTTGGTCATTATGTTCAAGCTGTCATTCGAACCATTTTGACCAAGTTGATTGTTGACCATGCTTGTTTGACTGGCTTGTTTTCATTCTTCTTTGATTTGCTCTAATTACTCTTTGATCGGACAGCTCTTTGAAGCTGGATGTTTTCTTAACCTTTACTTAGTTTTCATGTTTTTTCCTATTGGTTCTTTGTTCTTCTTCTTTTCTTGAGTTAAGCCTAAGTTTAAAGGAAGCTAACCAATCTTGCAAGCAAATATTAGTGGTAATCATCTTTGATGCTTGTTCTATTGTATTTCATTTGTTACGATTGATTTTGATTTTCACTTTTTTTTCCTCTTATGTTTCATATTTGGAATGCTTTCGTATTTGTAGGAGGAGAGCCTTCGAGAAAGGCAAGGCATTGGAGGGAGTTTGACACTTTTTGGGTTTCATTTGTGAGTGAACTTGAGTATTAATGCACATCGTTTTTTAAGCATTTAAATGTTAACCATGTTTTCATCAAAGTATGCATATCTATTTTGTATTATGTACTACTGGCTTTGAATAAGATCATAGTTGGCTAGGAATATGATTCCTTTTGAAGGTAAGATATAAGTTATTTCTCCCAACTCGATTTTAATCCCACTTCATATATTTTAAACCTATGTTGACATATTTGCAATCCTTAGTAGGTTTTAGACCATTCACTTGGTATGTATCGATATCCTGATATATATACATCCATATCTCTAGGATTTGTGGCTTTTCTATAAAAAGATGTAGAATAGTATTCTAATGCTATATGTTTCTTTTATGGTTCCATGGAGGTTGTGAGATTTATATTCTTAAGATGTTTAGATACTTACTTGATTTGGGGATGGTATACTATTCTTATATGTAGAATCTATGGTATATCAGTTTCTATATGTGAAAGCTTATGCTCCATGGTTGAGATATCGATGATTTATGATCTTCCCCATGTGTTTTGATGGTGACATTCTTTGTGTGATTCACTGCAGTGGAGGTTCCCACAGCTGGCCTGTAGAGGCAGTGTGGTTGACCATTATATTACCCATATATCAAGAGGTACATATAGCTTGAATGGGACCAAACTGGACTGAGGTCCTCGGAGTCACCACACGAGGCTCCTAAAGACCAATGCTAAGGAGGGCTACCTATTTTTATTAAATAATAAAATAACCTAGCATGGGAATCCTAGTTGTGGCGACAACAAGGGGGAACACTCTTTGTGTCTAGTGATGTGTTCTCCGCAAGTGCACGGGTCGCACACAAGTAGTAAAGTGATACGCCGTGAGGGGTAGGGTTGTCGAACCACAATGACTGGATTTAAAGTACTAATTTATCTTCTGATGTTCTGTTAAACAAAGATTATATTAAGATCGAATTAAAAGCTAACAACAAAGGAGAGAAACTTTGGTAGAGACAGGGGAATTAGGATTGAGTATTTAACAGCAAAAGAGCAATGCCCTGGGATGATTCCTATGAGCTATAGCATGCTGACTTGATCCTAAAGCCTACCAGGTACATCCTAAGGTTCAAGTGTGTGCTCAATGTTGCATCTATGATTCTCAACTACACCAAGTTTTGCCAGGATAACTAGATTACTTAAGCAGCTGTGCAATTCAAACCCATCAAGTTATGCAAACACAAGTTTAAACACAAGAAACCGATGAACTCCATAAGCATTAAAATCAAGTGGCCAAAGCATACAAAACAACGTAGTTCACATCCCAGGGCACCGTGGACAGTTAGCCCCTCATGGATGGGTACAACGAGGAAAACAAAGATAAAGAATTAGAGAAATAAGACATGACTCCCTTCTCCTCAAGATAATCTTCCTTGCCGAGCTCTGTATGCTAACCCACTTCTCTTGTACCTCCAACTCTTCCTTGATCCCCTTAGAAGGTGTGGTGAAACCTGATCTTTGCTCTCTTCAAAGTCTTCCTGGTGGAGATCAGAATCCCCAAACAAAGATGAGAGCAAACCCTAGAAACTAGAGTAAAAAAGGGCTATCTTCGAGCTCGACACGGGCTAAACACGATCATGCTTAGACCGTGTTTCCATGGAAGTGTTTTGAGTGAATTGGCTAAGTGCTCGCCTGGAATTTCAGAGAGAGGAAGCACAGTTGTGCGTGGGCCGTGTTTCACTTGATCATGATCGTGCTAGGAGCATCCAGCGCATGCTTCCCCCGTTGAGTAGAAAATAACTCCAGCTTGAGATTTCCAGAGGGAGAGACACGAGCGTGCTCCAACCGTGTTCGCTCTAGTGATACTCCCCTGTAAACTTTCTCATTTGATCAGCGTGAGGCTGGGTGACACACCCCTTGCGTGTGTGTACCGCAAGTGTACAGGTTGTCGAAGTAATAAAGTACCCAATGGGTGGGTAGTCGACTCCACAGGAAATAGATGTGTAGAAACGAGAAGTATTGCTACTTAGTTAAGTGAAAATCAATTGGTGATTGTGATTCAAACTATTAATGAAAATAAAAAGAGAAGAAAAGAGAGTAAGCAAGAGTAATCAGAAAGAATAATCAATGGTAAAATGGGGTACTCGGACAATGCTCACCCTAGGACTATTGTTTCAAGTGCATGACTAATATTATGCTTCCTAATTAAAGTTTAATGAGTCGTGAAAATCCAAAGGCACACGATCCCAAACCTAAGATCAACCGTAACTAGCCCTCTACACTATGCCCCGATTTAAAGGGATACTCTCAACACCTCACACTGTGTGGTAATGCTTGAGGCTCTAGGGACTCCAAGTAATAAACCCTATTTCCTAATCTAGATCAAACACTTTGGTCCAAGTGAAAGATCCCTAACCACAATTAAGCCCCAGCACTAATGATGTCTCAACACTTCACTCTGTCGCTCGCGCAACTAAGCCCCAGCGGAGAAGATCTCTTTCTTAACACTTCACTCTATCATAATTGCAAAGAACTCTTGGAACATGGAGGTAGGATAAATCACGTCTGAGGGAAAAGGGGATGTTCTGCTACCTCTCGACTCACCTTCTCAACCCTTTTCAATCTTGCTAAGTCTTACCTTAATGAAGTGTTACTCATTCAAAAGGTTACCTAGAAGGATCCTCAACCCTATTGTTACTCTAAGAGAAAATCAAACCAATAACTACACAAGATTAAAACTCAATTAAAGCATCAATTAAAGGAAGCATAATAAAAGTTAATGAAACAAAATCATTCTAGGGTTTACAAATCCAAGTACCCAGTAGGGGTTTAGCTCTCCATGGAGCAATACAAAATCAAAGATGAAATCAAAAGTGAATGTAAAAACTCCATAAAGATAACTCCCTTGCTTTCCCTGGTGATGGTCTTGATGAGCCGCTTCTATTTCTCCAAAGACTCCTCCGTCGAGCCTAGGGCACACCTCGCCGAATCAATGCCATCGAAAGCTCCTCCAATAACTCTCCTTTGAAGGAAATCGATGTCGAATGCAATAGAAACACTCCAAAATCCTTGCAAAAGCCTCTCCAATCCTTAGCCGCGCTCTCTCAAAAAGATGGGAAAAGGATCCCTAAAACGATACTTCAAAGCTGTATTTAAAGGGCTGAAATCGGGATTCCACACGCCCTTGTGGAAATTCCACACGGGCGTATGAATTTCTAGGCTCTTCATTTTCTGTGCGTTGTGAGTAGTAATTGCTACAGTAATTTACTACAGTACTCCCCCAAAATCATCTTCTTCATCGAGGTCGCATGGTTGGGCACACATTCATGGGGTAAATCATGTTGTATCTTCACTTTTAAATACATTGATAAAGCTCTTGACAATATTACACACGTTGGAGCATATGTATATGACTGCCTTTATGTCCCTTCAATTTGTAAATTCACTTGCACATTTTTGAAGGTTGGTACACACCCACATGCTTGTGATCACAACTTGTGCCTTGATCCTTGTTCGGTACAAAAGATTCCTCAAAAGTCACGTTCATGATCTAACTTTGCTTCCTTTCTTCCAAACTTGTCTCCACAACCCTAACTGCACAAAAGATCACAAATACACAAAAATGAGCCATAAAACCTGATAAAAGTGATGATCAATGTAAGAAAAGTATACTTAATAATACTTATACTTAAGCACTTATCACTGGGATATTCAGGGGGATAGAGCACGACTGTGCTCTGCCCGTGCTGAGCTTGAACACTTAGCCATTTATTCAATCTTCACTCGATTGGTAACCAGATTCACTCCTAATTGCTCCAAGCTCCTCAATTCCTGCAATATTAACAAATATGCCTAGAATAGCACCGAATATATACAAAGATGTGCTAAAAGGCAAGCAAAAGCATGAATTGAGGGTAAGAAAACATGATATGAGTAGCACTCATTAGCTAGCCTGAAAGTTTTCATGCATTTTATACTATAATGATTTAAGTCTACAGTTTGCATGCAAATTATGTTTTCATAGATTTTAAATGTTCTTTATGGTTTCATTTCTGTCCTTGTTGAACTAGGTGCCTTATTCAGTCACTCAGTAATCATATTACTCATCACTCTGTTTTTCTGTCTTTCCCCTCCAGTTGAGTAGTACACGCTGTGGATTTTTTGTTGTGCAGCTCATCCAGTGTTTTGTTGTATAGGTTTGTGCATTATATCTTGCATATGTAAGACTCATGGTATAGACTGAATCCGTGGTGTTGTATCTAATTAGTTAAATTTTGTATAGATGGCATGTTTGTATATTTGTTCATAAGTTCTTGGGGAATTTGTTGGCTTATATTTTCATTATCTGTAAATCCAGGTTTGCTTAAGCCTTGCGGTGACTCAGGTTTGGGTGACGATTTTCCCTTCCTCAGTTGTTGCGGCGATTGCCACTTGCTTGACTGTGGGTCGGGGTGTGACAAATTTAGTCCCACATCGGCTAGCTTCAAAGAAAGGGCATAACTGCCTATAAAAGCAATCATAACTAACCAAACTTCTTGTTATTCATTTTTTCCATTTTGTATTATATTTTAAATTATTTATAAATTTATTTAAAATTTTATAAAACCCGGCGGGTTTCGGCCCGCCAATTTGCCAGTGTGCCCTTGGCTAGGTCTAGGGCACCATACCGTTGTGGCCCAATGGGCCGGCACTATTGGTCAGGCTACTTATGGGTGGGCCTTTGGCAGGCCCAGACCCGCTGTGTTGAGTCCGACTGGCCCAGTTAACCGACCCGCGCCCTTCTCTAGGCTTGGTAAGGCCTTGAGAGAGGGGTGTTGGGTCATAATCATCAGAATCGTATATGCATGTACGACCAGAGAGTATGATGCTACAGTTAGTGAACTTGAATCTACACTAGTTGGGGTGTACCACTAGTTGCTTTACAAGTCTAATGTTGGCCATTGATCATACAATTTGTTTAAGAATGTGTGTTGGTATGAGATGCATATGACATAACAAAGTCATTCAATGCTTAGATTAAAGAGCGACACACCCCTTGCGTGTGACCCGCAAGTGCACGGGTTTGTTGAAGTAATAATACCCTGGTGAGTGGGTAGTCAAATCCATAGGGAATAGTGATTAGAAATACGAAGTTTGCTATTTAACTAAAGTGAAGATGAATCGATAGTAGTGTGAACAAAATCAATATGCAAAGAAATAAAGAAAGTAAGAACGAGAGGCGCAATAAAATGAGAGGAAAGGCATTTGATAGAAAGTGGGGCACCCGGACATTGCTCCCCTTAGAACTATTGTTTCAAGTGCAATACCAACTATTAAGCTCCTGACTGATGCTTAATGAGTCATAGAAATCCTGAAGTACACGGTCCCAAACCTAAGGTCAACCGTGACTAACTCTACACTATAACCCGGTGGAAAAATCACTCAGTCTCAACACCTCACAGTGTGTACAGTTGCAAGAAGCTCTAGGGATTCCAAGTGATAAACCCTATTCCCTAATATAAGTCTAACCCTTTAGTCCAGGTGAAAGACCCCTAGTCACAATTAAGCACCAGCACTAAGGATTACTTCGATGCTTCACTCTGTTGCTCGCGCAACTAAGCCCCAGCGGAGTTCCTCTCTTAGCACTTCACTCTATTGTGACCGCAAAGAACCCTTGGAACATGGAGGTAGGATAAATCACATTGAAAGGGAAAGACGATGTTCCGCTACCTCTCGACTCACGCTCTCGACTCTCTCAAATCTTGCTTTGTCTAATCCTCATGGTGTGTCACTTACTCACAAGGATTACCAATGTAGACTCTCAACCCTATTATCACTCTAAGGGAGAAATCATTCAACAAGCATTCAAGATTGGAACTCAATTAAAAACATCAATCAAAGAATCATAATAAAAAGGTCAATGAACAATAACATCCTGGGGTTTACAAGTCCAAGTACTATCTAGGGGTTTTTCTCTCCATGGAGCAAGATACAATCAATAATGAAATCGAAAGTAAAAACATACAATCCATAAGTAAAACCCCCTTGGAATTCGTGTCGATGGTCTTGTGGAGTAGCCTCGTCCTCTTCAAAGATTCCCTTGTCAAGCCTAGGCACACCTTGCCGGATCGGTGCCGACTAAAGCTCCGCCAATAACTCTCTTTCAAATGAACACGTTGTCGGAGGTCTTACAACCACTCTAAAAAGCTTGCCAAAGCCTCTCTAAACCCTAGCCGCAGGCCTCTCCAAAGTCGCGGCTTTATATATGGCTACAATCAGGAATCCACACGGGTGTATGGAATTTCTACACACCTTTGTGAATCTGCAGAAATCTGATTTTCTGCTGCCTAAGATCAGTAACTTCTATAGTAAATAGCTACAGTGATTTACTACAGTTTTCCGCCAAAAACACTCCCGAATCCACACTTTTTATTGAGGCAACATAAACGGGCACACGTCTATGCCGTAGATCCCGTCGCTTCTTCAATAAGGGATAACATTGACAAAGATCTTGCTATCATTGTACAAGTCGGAATACGCAAATGTGACTGCTTTCGTGCCCCTCCAAGCCATGTAATTGCTTGAGCACATGGAGGTTAGCACACATTCACGTATCTTCGAGCACAACTTGTGTCTTCACATTTGTTCACTCCAAGATTCCATCAACAAAGTGCAATCGCAATCTACTTTGACTTCCTTCCTCTATATTTGGCTCCACAACCCTACATGCACACAAGTAACGCAAATACATATATATTAGCGCTAAAATCTAATAAAAGTAATGCTCATTGTAAGAAAAGAATACTTCGTATTACTAATACACAAGCACTTATCAAAGAGGTCTGATGGTTACGGTGCGTATTGTTAGAAAATAAGCACACCGCTCCCTACCCGCAAGTGCACAAGTCTTTAAGTAATAATCCTCTCGTGTGAATGTGAAGGGTCGTATTCCCTAGCGTTTAAATAGCTACTATTACTTCCTCTTCATCTACACTATCTAATCTACCAAACAATTGCGATTGCCAAATTGTAAAATAAGAAAATAAAGAAACAAGCTAAAGGATACCACACAAACAAGAAAGGATAACAAATACCAATGAAAGCGAAGGCCTTGGGCAATGATCCCCTCGAGAGAAGAACAAGCATGGATGAATTTGGGAATTAAAATATGATGTTGGCTTAGGCTTCGTCTGCTAGACTCTTAATTTGAGTACCTCAGAACCTCCGTAGTATAGCCCTAATCCCATATGGGTTCTTCCATCTGAAAGATGTCCTTACAATGTTATTAGGTGCAAAGAGCCTTGGCTAGGGAAGAATTAATGCTTTTTAGGCTAGAGCTAAACTCTACTACCCACGGGGGGGGGCAACATACACCCAGAGCCTCTGACGTGCCGCTACATTGAATTCCCCTTGAATCTATGTATGACTTAACACATGCAAGTAATAATACCTCGGTGAGTGGGTAGTCGAATCTACAGGGAATAGTGATCAGAAACACAAAGATTGCTATTTAACTAGAACAAAAATGAATCAATAGTAATGTGAATAAGAATCAATGCAAATAGAAATAAGAAAAGAAGAAGGAGGCGCAAATAAAAGATAGGAGAGGCAATCGATGATAAATGGGGCACCCGGACATTGCTCACCCTAGGACTACTGTTTCAAGTGCAAAACCAATCATTAGGTTTCCTAACTAATGTTTAATGAGTCATGGAGATCCTTAAACACACGGTCCTAAAACTTAAGGTCAACTGTGACTAATCCTACACTATGCCCCGGTGAAAAAATCTCTCAGTCTCGACGCCTCACATTGTGCTAGGTTTCTTTAGGCTCTAGGGATTCTAAGTGATAAACCCTATTCCCTAAAATAGATCTGATCCTTTGCTTCAGGCGAAAGACCCCTAGTCACAATTAAGCCCCAGATACTAAGGATTACTTCAATACTTCATTCTGTTGCTTGCGTAACTAAGCCCCAACGGAGTTCGTCTCTTAGCACTTCACTCTATTATGACCTCAAAGAACTCTTGGAACATGGAGGTAGGATAAATCACACCGGAGGGGAAAGGGGTTGTTCCGCTACCTCTCGACTCACCCTCTCAACCCTCTCCAATCTAGCATTGTCTAATCCTCCTGGTCTGTCACTCATCCACAAGGATTACCAAAATGGATTCTCAACCCTAGTGTCACTCTAAGGGAAAATCAAATCAACAAGCATTCAAGATTGGAACTCAATTAAAACATCAATTAATGATAGCATAATAAGAGGTCAAAGAAACAATATCATCCTAGATTTTACAAGCCCAAGTACTTACTAGGGATTTAGCTCTCCGTGGAGAAAAATATAATCAATAATGAAATCAAAAGTAAAAATATGCAATCCATGAATAAAACCCCCTTGGTGTTTGTGTTGATGGTCTTGTTGAACGGACGTGTCTTCTCCAAAGGTCCCCTCGTCAAGCCAAGGGTACACCTCGCTGGATCGGTGCCGACGAAAGCTTCCCAATAACTTTCTTCCGAAGGAAACCCGGTGTCGAACGCTGTAAACCTCTCCAAAAGCCTAGAAAAAGCCTCTCCAAACTCTAGCCGCGGGCGCCTCCAAAGGTGAGAAAAGATAGCCCAAAGGATGGAAAGAAGGATCGGGCTAAAATCACGACTTAAATAGGGCTGGAATTGGGCATCCACACGGGCGTGTGGAATTTCTACACGCCCGTGTGAATCTGCAGAAATTTATTTTTCAACGGCCTGTGAACAATAACTACTATAGTAAATTGCTATAGTGATTTACTATAGTACTCCACCAAAAATACTCCTGAATCCACACTTTTCATCAAGGCAACATAAATGAGCACATGTCCATGCTGTAGATCGCGTTGTATCTTTAAATAAAAACACATTTGACGACAATCTTGCTAGCATTGCACAAGTCGAAACACATGAGTGTGACTGCCTTTGTGCCCCTCCAATTTTCATATTCACTTAAGCACAACGGAGATTGGCACACACCCACATGTCTTTGAGCACAACTTGTGTCTTCACATTTGTTCACTCCAAGATTCCATCAACAAAGTGCAAATGCAATCTACTTTTGCTTCTTTCTTCCATACTTGTCTCCACAACCATACATGCACAAAAGAACTCAAATACACATGAATTAGCGATAAAATATGAGAAAAATAATGCTCATTGTAAGAAAAGAATAGTTTGTATTACTAATACACAAACACTTATCACCAACAATCAATTAAAATTTAAAGTATCATCCATACAAGGTTCCTGCCAAAGTTCACCAGAGTTATACAGCTTTGCGAGTTTAGTTTGACATCAAAAGAGGAGAAAACAAGAGATACAAATTGACATTGTAAAGGTTTATTACAAACTTCCTATTCCATTGACTAATGGTGGTGATGAGATCTCGCTAGATCTATGCCATCAAGCTCTATGATATTCCTCTCGAGTTCTATATTCTTCTCCTTTCAATTCTCCCTTGAATCAGCCATCTCCAAAGGTATTGTGCCCTACATGTACTTGGAGACACAAGGTAGCCAAGCTCCCTTCCAAAAACCTTAAGTTCACCTTTTTATAATTTCCCAGGTGTGTGGGTAAGTGTGAGGCCACACGGACACGGAGCCCTCATGGGACTTGAATTGGGGCTCAAAATTGAGACTTGAGTATGCTCCATTGGGGGGGAGGGGGTGTTGGTGCTGTGTGGTTGCATGAGGGCTACATGGGCCTCCACCCAGGCTATGTGGGTATAGTACGGCCGCAAAGCTCCCAATCTAGGTCGTGCAGCTGGACGGTTCACTACTATAGTAAACTGTTACAGTACTACTACAGTGCTTTATCTCTGAAGTTTGTCTTCTTCTCGTCTGGTGCTTGGTGTGAACTTCAAATATGAATGATTTGTCCTTCAAAACACTTCAAAAATACTTCTCCTAACTCTGAATGATCTTCCAATGTCCTGAAGTAAGCAAAAAGTGGATAAACGGGTATTTGTGTTGTAAAATTTGTATGAAAGTAAATTAAATATGTGATGTAAATATGATGCATTTAGACAATTATCAAGACACGTTATCGTCCAGTGACAAACATGGTCGACATAATCTTGTTACAATCATGCATGATGTTTCACTTTTATGTGTATTACAATAATTTTGTATTTATTATTTTTGTGAAATGTATATTATACAGTGGTATGCATTATCTTAGTCTGTTTTTGTGTAATCTAAGCCATTCACACATGGTTTCTGACATGATAACATTTCAAATGCTGATATGGAGGTTTAAATTTATGAACATGTTTGCCGACAAACACCAACAATCCAACAGATGATAAAGACACATATGTCCTAAGATACATAAGAAATTAGAACAACTAGTAAAAGATAATTACTCATTACGGGTGGGCCGGTCTAATGGTGACGACAATTACGAAGTGCTAGATGAGAACAACAACGCTATCATCTTGTGCATGAGGAACTGTTCATACCATAGTGGGAAAACATTTCTTACAATTTTCTTTTTTGTAAATAATCATCTATGATGATCTTTTCAACCGTTGAAGAATGTTGTAGGAATACTTAAACTTTATATTAATCGATGAATTATAGTGTTTTAAGTAACCAAACTATCTTTCTCATAAAAAGAAAGCATAAAATAAATTCAAAAATTTAATTCTCAACTTTACTTCTAGAATTAATCATTAAAAATAATAGATAAATTTTAAATATTTAAAAAAATAATTGAAAAATGTCCCGAATGAGTGGGTTTATTTGAAGAAAAAGGTTAATAGCTAACTAGAGTTTATTTGATTTTCTAAATTTTACGTTGTTCTACGAGTGAAATTACAAGAGGAAAGACGTGTAAATTTTAGCTTAAATTTGCATTAAGTAGTTTTGATTTTTTTTCATTAATTTTTCAATTTTTTTTTTATGATATAATTTCGTAAACAATCATCACTCTTGCATTAGTAAACAATAAAGCTAACTCATATCCATCTGTTTTTGTTTATAAATATCTAGAAGAAACTAAAAATAATTCATCAAAAATTATATTAAAATAAAAAAATTAAATTAAAAAAATCTTTTATAAAGAAATGGATAACAAGGAATAAGTTTGAGTTTTTTTTTATAAAAATAGATAAACCACATAGATGAAATTTATTTTATAAAAAATTGGTATAAGCAATAAATTTGTGTGAATTATAAACTTGTATAGAATCGCAATGAGTTCTAGGGATTCCAAGTGATAAATCCTCTTCCTAAATGTAGACCTAACCCTTTGGTCCAGGTGGAAGGTCCCTAGCCACAATTAAGCCCTAGGTGCTAAAATCACTTCAACGCTTCACTCCGTTACCTCTACAAGTAAGCCCCAGCGGAAGGTCATCCCTTAGCCCATTCACTCTACTATGACCGCAAAGAGCTCGAGGAAATGGAGGTAGAATTAATCACACCGGAGGGGAAAGGGGACGCTCCGCTACCTCTCGGCTCACCCTCTTAACCCTCTCCAATCTAGCTTTGTCTGACTCTCGTGGTGTGTCACTCACTCACAAGAGTTACCAACAAGAACTCTCAACCCTAGTGTCACTCTAAGGGAGTGTTGACACAATCATGCACACAAGATTGGAACTCAAATAAAACATCAATTAATTGAAAGCATAATAAAAAGGTTCAATGAAACGAATACATCCTAGGGTTCACAAATATCCAAGTAGCCAGTAGGGGGTTTAGCTCTCCATGGAGCTAATTACAATCAATGATATCAAATATAAAATCAAAGAATCCTTAGAAAACCCCCTCAATAGTCGTGGTGATGGTCTTGTGGAGAGTCCTCTACTCGTCCAAGGGTCCCTTTGTCTGGCCCAGGATACACCTCGCCGGATCGGTGTCGACGAAAACTCTCCCACTAACCTTCTTCCAAACGGAGCGCGATGTCGAGCCGTAGAACCTCTCCAAATCCCTAGCCAATACCTCTCAAAACCCTACCCGCAGCCCTCTCTCAAGTTGGGGAAAAGATGGAAAAAAGAATGCTGAAATTGGGGATGAAATCAACCTTAAATAAAGCTGAAATCGGGAATCCACACGCCCATGTGGGCGCCCCTGTGGATTTTTCGCAAGGGGTGTGGAATTTCCACACGCCCGTGTGGATTCTCTGATTTACTCCTCCTTTGGCCATCTGTGAACAGGACTTGCTGCAGTGTTCGCTACAGTACCTGCTAGAGTACCAGCCCGAAACACTCCCGAATCCATGTTTTCATCGAGGTAACGTAAAAGAGCACACATTTACGCCGTAGATCGCTTTGCTTCTTCAATAAACGGACATGTTGGTGGAGATCTTGCTATACATGCACAAGCTGGAATGCTTGAATGTGACTACCCTTGTGCTCCTCCAAATCGTTGTGCTAACTTGAATACAAATAGGTTGGCACATATTCTTGCATCTTAAACCCGACTTATGTCTTCGCGTTTGAACCTTCACAAGACTTCCTCCAAATGGTGTATTCACGATCTACATTGGCTTCTTTCTCTAACCTTCGGCTTCACAACCCTATATGCATGAAAGTAACATAAATACACACATATTAGCGTTAAAACCCGAGAAAAGTAATGTTCATCATAAGGAAAGAACACTTCGTATTCTTATCACACAAGCACTTATCATTAATTTATATTTTTTCTTTATCTTTTGCAATGTATTCCTCGATTATGAGGAACTAAATGTCCTAAAGTATTTGGAGGACATTGATGAATCCTAGGATTTTATCAATTGTAGACATTGAATTTTGGTTTTTATTGGATTTGATTCAATTTTGTATGCTTGTGATGCCATGGTTCCTACTATAACAAGAACTTGGTTTTATGTTTTGGTTGAATTTGTGAGATCGAGAGATCCTTTGTGTGTAGATCTAGCACAGTTGAAGGGATTTACGAGTAGATCTAAGGGTGAGACTTTATAGCAAATTCTCCCAAAGGCTAGACAATACCTTTTGATTACGTTGGCTGTTAATACAATCATAGAGGGTTGGATTAGAGAGAGATCATGATTTAACCTTGTATTTGTATCAAGAATTCTCACCTTGAGAAAGGGGCTAGTATAAATTAAGGAACTTGGTTTAGTCCTCTTCCATGATTTATAAACTGCGATGCAATTTAGGGTTAGTAGGTTGAGAAGAGATTCTAATTGAACTATGTAGGGGATTAGTTATTAGTCATGTTGAAAAAGGGGCTCTCATATTTTAGGATCGCCCCATGGTCTTCACCAATCAACATCAATCCTCGTGTATAACTTTATTTAAAAAAAAAACTCAAAGGGATTCCTTGTCTTAGTACCTCCATTTGATGATTGATTGTATTCTAGATTATTTGGAGAGTTCTCCATTAGAAGTCCAATTGGGTTTATGGACATCGGTGAACTTTGGGTGGAAAACTTTGTATGGATGATTACTTCCTTTATTAATGTATGTTGGCATATTCTTTGGGTTTAATCTATATTGCTTCATATTTAAACTACAATGGATGGATTCTATAGGTTAATTTTGAAATGTATGTGTAGAACAAGATATTTGTATGTATGTGGTCATTCATAGATTAGAGAGGGATTCATTGTATCTTCACACCAAAGGTTCCATGTGTTGATAGCCTTCTACATTATGGTTTTACCCTAGATTTGGGATTCCTTACACCAAATGCAATCGTAGATGTGACCGAAAGCCGATATTTGTAAAGGATTAGGGTTATTTTCTAAAGGTTTTTGGGATAATCGACATTGGAATCTCTCTGTCCAAGATTTACTAATAGCTACATCATCTCATTATCATTACATTATTAGTATTCCCAAAGGGATCCGTGCTGGAGCCCTATTTCATTCATAGAGTTTTCATCTCAATTTAAGTTATTTTGTGACATTCTTATCTTTGTTTGTTTTAGATTCACTTAAAACATTACTCTCTTGATTGGAAAACTAAATAATGACAAGAAGAGCAAGTAATAGTACTTCTCTAGACCCAAGGGATACGATACTCTTATGCTCACATGTGAAGGATTTATTACTTGGTGACCCATGCACTTGTGGGTGGGAGTGTAACAACCTCTTATTTTTCAGCTAGCAAAAAGAACCTCAACATCTACTCCTAAAAAATGAGTGGTAAAGGGTGAGATGTCGGTTTAGTAAGTACTATACCTATACTATCATATAGGTAATCATATAATAAAATACAATTAATAACATACAAATAATCAAATCAATTTAATTCTCATGATAAGAAATATAACCAATCAAATGATATATGAATTGATCATTTACCAATTTTAAAATCTTAAATTATTTACCCTATATTCTACCATCATCTCATATTCCATTTTATTTATTTAGGCCTTGATTGATGTAGCTAAGTATATCCCATGTTCTAGTGACCATATTTTTCCCCAAACATGTGCTATTGTTACCTATATGGACACTCATCCCAATCACATCACATCTAAGTATTACTGTCATCGCATATATGTATAGGCACAGTACATTAACACCCTATCATGGTCTATGTGGACAGGTGTCAGCACCCTATCATCGCCTTTATGTATGGATAAGTCCAAGAATGATCACAACTCACAATATCAATCTCTAGGGAAAAGGATTTACCCAAACTAAGCAATCACTAATCATCTACCTTCTTCCAGTTATTCCATGTCTCAAATATCAACATCAAACCAATCTCGCTCTATCACATATTTTCATTATCTTATTTTAACACATCTATGATATTAAGGACTTTCAATCACTGTTGTTTTCTATGCTGGGTGTGCTCTGTAGTGTTTTATTTGGTTTGGAAAGTACAAGGTTGTAGGATGGTCATTTATGTATTTTTCTATAGAATACAAGGGCAGATAATTACATGGGCTTGCACACGGGCATGTACCTGCCCATGTAACTATTGGAAAGGTTATGAGGAAAGTACTGCAGCAATGACACTACAAAAGTGGTACTGTAGCGATTGTATAACTATCTGGAAACTCATAACATAGATAGATAATTACGTGGGCGTGTACACAGCCGTGCAGCTGTACACCTGCTGGTATTACTCTCTAGAAAAGTTCAGATAACTACATGGGTGTGTACACAACCTTGCAACTGTATTCCGACCCGTGTAACTCTTTGGAATTTGGAATCGGGTTGAGCCGGGGGAGTGGGGAAGGGGTAATGTATAGGTTGTCAAGTAATAGAAAAGTGAGAGAACAGGTTGTTATATCCACAGGGATTGTAGAACACTAGTACTCTATGTTCACAATCTAGCCTAAAAACAAAATGGAATATGCTAAATTTTAACAAGCTAAGGGGAGAAACAACTAGTAGGCTAGGGAAGCAAATAGAAGAGTGATTGAATCAAAGGATAAGATAGATGCTCGGATAAGACTCCTCTTGAACTGTAGAAAATGGAATTGAACTTACTACAAATTGGATCTAAAGCTTGTTGGACTAAAGGAAATCAAAATTACACCAAATGCTCTCTCAAGACTCCCTAGTGTCTAACCCTATGCTAAGGCTTGAAGTGAATCTCTCCTACTCCTACCCTCGCACAATTGCAATGAGTTCTAGGGTTTCAATATCAAGAATAGGGGGTTACCCTCGATATTCCAATTAAAAGTTACATGGTGCCTTTATTATCTCTAGCAAGCGTTAGTGATACCTATTCATCTATGTGTGATCTCTTTACATGGATTTCTCAATACCTAATGTGAAATCATAATGGTAAAGCCACTTTTTGATAAGAAAAACCAACATCAACCAACATAGATGAATCCAATAAATTAAAGGCAATTCAAATTAAGAATAATTAAATGTAATGAATCCAAGCTACATCAAATTTTGACACCCAAGGAAGTTAGCCCTCCATCATGTCATGTTCAATACCAAACAAGAAACACAAGAATAAAACTAAAAACCCATGATAGAGAACCCCCTTGATGTCCGAATGACGCTCAAGATCAATCTATATCAGTGTAATCACCGTTGGACATCACTCACTCAGCTTCCACCATCTTCCTCTTCATTTTCTCCAGTGCTCTAAACCCTAGCCATCACTTGTTGCCCCCAAAGGGTCAAAAGAACCAAAGAATAACCCCCTCTTTTTTCCACACGCCTTTTATAACCCCAGAAATTGGGTAAGTACATGGGCGTGTATCTTAGCGAGTCCTCATGGTTTGGCCTAATGTGAGGTGGCGTGGTGGACCTAATTCATGTATGATACCCGATTCGGGTAACACGTCGAAGTCCCGACGGGACAATAGACTAAGAACCCGGAGATCACCACACGGTGTCTTGATGGGCTAACATCAAGGATATGAAGACCTTGACGGCTCTCCACATAGTCACGATGATGGCTAATGTTGGAGAGAGTTTTCAGGCTATTGTTTTGAGAAACGATGATTTCTTGAAATGGATCTTTAACTTGTGAGCTTTTAAGTTTTTATTTAATTTCATAATGTCAAAGTATGTATTGTTAACAATTTTGTGATGTGATTCATTATGATTTCTTTTAAAGGTTGTTTTTAAACCAAAATTGTTATTGGTAATTGGAAGCTTCAGCTGATTAGATTTATTCTTATGCTCATTTTGGAACCTATATATATGTTGATATGATTATATATGCTGAAATGTTTTGGAGTTATATATATATATATATATATATATATATATATATATATATATATATATATATGTGTGTGTGTGTATTTATAAAAGCTTATTTATCAAGATTTAAATATTGTAGTTTCATATCCATTTAGAACTGTGCTAATCCACTCACTGAGTGACTTTAGTTACTCACCCCTCTCTCCTCTTTTCAGGCAATAGTGTTTAGCTATGTCACGGTGAGGCAATGTACTTGGCAACTACTAGTTTTCATCCATCTTCACCTTGTGTTTTGATGTATGTTTGTTTTTCAGCATTTTGTATTGCATAAGGGGAATGGATCCATGAGTGTTTTTAACTCTGTATTTGTATTACTTGCATACGTTCCCATTTCAATGGAAACCTTGGTTGTACTTGTTACTCGTATATCTCTTGAAATCCTACCATCATGTTTATGGAAGTTTTGTTTTCATTGTGCTCAACATGTTCCTTGTTTTGTATGACCCGTTTTCGTGATATTGTGTATAGGATTGTGTAAATCTAGGAAAATTATTAGCCTTGCTGTGTCTCAAGGGTTGAGTAGTGTGTGTGTTACTCCTTAGGTTGTCACGACAGTTGTCATGTGTCTATCTTGTGGGATGGGGCATGACAACATAAATTTGAACATACCATCAACCCAAAAACAACAACATCATACTTAATATTTAGATATATATATATATATATACAAGGAAATCCCTCAATCCAAATAAATTCATCATTATACATACATACATACATACATACATACATACATACATATCTATATATTCACATGATGAAGCATACATCCACACACATTTATAAGTAAAGCACTTAGAGCAATCACTCAATCCAACACTTAATCAAATATATATAAATTAATATAATCAAACATACAATCTCATATAAGCATAAATAAAGTACTTACAAAGCAATTCTCAAATCATGAACTATACAATTACATTTAAGTATAAGTACATACTTATCTCTTGCCCAAAATTAAACATAAGTGTGTCCATTCTCTGCTTTACCCCTATCCTTCACTTATAACCAAACACACATATTCATAATAAATTGTAATTCTACTTGATGATATGAATACATCGACTTCTATCAATTTTTCACTTGCTACCAATTTGAAATATTTATGGCGCTTTCTTTAAATACTAAACTAAATTTTTAGATATATTTTATAAATTTAATTACACCATTATTAATCCTTTAGTTCCCTTTGATCAAATCAATATATATATATATATATATATATTTCTATGCTTCCTAATAACATGATAATATTAGAATCTATTTCTCATCCTCAATCAAACATACATTTTACTAAAATTTGAAAGAATATAAATTTAATTTGTTTAATAAGAAAGAAAGTGAAAAATAGTTTGTGAACCTACTTGTAAACCAATATTGGACTCAAATAGCATTTTAGAATCTGATTTAACTCCTTTAAATTGAAAAGAATTAGGAATCTCAAAGAAGGGTAAGGAAAAGTTTGGAAGATCTAGAAGGAAAAATTTATAGCTTTATGAGGGAAAAAAAGAGATTAGGTTTACTGTAAAGAAAGATGTCTATAAATTTTTGTTTATTCACATTAAAATCCCTAGGATCTACTTGAATTTTATAATATTCTCTCTTTTCTCATGTTGACCCCTAGCATTTCTTTTATTCATGTATCAATCCCTATAACTAATTAGTGATTATTTAAAATTATTTTACTCAATAATTGTATTATTTTAGTATAAATATGGATAATAGAAAAAATTTTAATTATGAAGTTAGTTAGGGCTTTTAATTTGGGGGATGTTACAAGGAGGGTGCCATTGCTCACCCATCTACTATTAGACATTCGACACGCATCCCATCAAATAAATAACTACCTAAGTTAGCTACAAACAATTTTGAATGTAAAATATAATTTTTAAACATTATAAACTTTGTTTTGTTATTATAATTCAAATGGCTTTTAATGTAAGATACAAATAGTACTTAGTTTAATTAGTAGAAAATTGGTTAGATATTACTACTATTACTTCTGGTGGATGTATTGTGGATAAGAATTCACTCGATCAATCTCTCATGCAAACACTCACACAATCATGTACAAACAAAAGAGAAAAGAGGCACACAAAATTGGTGACCCAGCTAAATACAAAACTTGCCTACGGCTGGGAGGCCAAGCCCGTGGATAAAAAAACCAAGAAAATAAGGGGAATAAAAATTAGTACAACTCTCACACTCATCCTCACAAAGATAAACAAGAACCATCTCTAGATTGCCCAATGCCCACTCACTCTCACCCACACACTTGGGTCTCTCCGATGGTTTATCCTAAATATCATAACATGGTCTCTTATATAGATGTCACAATGGCCCAAATATAACACCTCCCTCTTTTAGAATATCCATGACTCCTAATTTGGATACCTACCAAATTTGGATATTCCAACTCCTGTTGTAACCGAGCTTATAACATGACCCATTTGCTGACCTTGACTGAGTCATAGCTTCTATAGCAACATGACTTACAGACGCATCCAGTCCTCCTAATTGTGTCCAAGTCTGAGTTAATGTAGTCAAATACTCCTGATCTTGACCTACCAACAACCCTCACTTCCTCACATCTTATCAACATTACTCTCGCAAGGGTCACACCCCATATGGTGCATCTCTACCATACCAAAGATAGTCTTCAAAAAATCTTCAAATGATCTTTAAATCTTTCTTTCCAAACTTGATCTTCATTCATCGTCTTCAAAAAATCTTCAAATGATCTTTAAATATTTCTTTCCAAACTTGATCTTCATTCGTCCAAGTTTAAATCTCATAATCATCTAGTTTCCAAATTTGATCTTCATTCATCCAAATTTGGTTCTTCATGATCTTGTCTCCAATCTTCTACATAATTGCGTTTTCAAATAGCTCCACACATAGCTTCAATGAGATCTTAGCCTCCATGTAGTTGATCTTGATTCACTTTCCAAATATAGATGTTGTTTCATATGGTCAATGTTTGCACTTCAAGAGAGATCCTTCACTTTGATTGTCTTACAAAAAATAGTTCCACCAAAGATAGTTAGTTTCATGTCTTCATGTCATCACTTGCGATAGCATCTTATGTTGCCACATCATCATGCTTTGCCACATCACCATTGATACTTGTCAAATGATGCCAAATATAGAGTCTTGTTGTGATAATTTCCTATTTGGTATTATTTGACACAATCTCTTCAACCAAACCGATACACATTATAAATACTAGCTGCAACATGTACTAAAAACTGGATATTACAAAAATTGACTCAAACAAGACTAAGATACATCAACTAGTCGTAATATTACAAGAGTACAAGAAATATTTAACACTAACAGCAAATGGTGAGCAATTTGACTGTAACTGAATAAACATAGTCTTTAACAAAATTGATTTTAAATACTGGAACCATAACAAGGTAACAAGATGAGACTAATGATGAGGTGCAATTCATATCATATTTTCTTACCCTAAATTCATGCTTTTGCTTGCCTTTTAGCACATCTTTGTATACATTCGGTGCTATTCTGGGTATATTTGTTATTGATGCAGGAATTGAGGAGCTCAATTCAATTGGGAATGAATCTGGTCTCTAAACGAGAGAAAATGGAAGAAATGCTAAGTGTTCAAGCTCAGCACGGGCAGAGCACAATTGTGCTCTGTCCCCCTGAATTTCCTAGCCTTGTACAGATCAAGTGAAGAAGCTTGCAAGGGAGTGACACCAGAAGGATGAACAGGGTTGAAGCACGCTCATGTCCCTCCCCCTGAATATCTCAAGTTGGAGTTGTTCTTCTACTCAATAGGGCAAGCACGTGTCGGGGGCTCCTAGCACGATCATGTTCATGGAAGCACGCGCCAAGCACGATCACGCTGCCTCCCACTAAAAATCCAAGGTGAACACTTAGCTGGTTCACTCAAAAGTAGTCATGGAACACGGTTTAAGCACGATCGTCCTGAGACCATATCGAGCTCGAAGACATTCCTTTTTAACTCCAGTTTATAGGGTTTGCCCTCATCTTTGTTCGGGGAATCAACTCTCTACGGGAGGATTTTGGGGAGGGTGAAGATCAGGCTTCCCCACACATCCCAAGGGGATCTAGGAAGAGTTAGAGGCACAAGAGAAGTGGGGTTAAGTATATGGAGCTCAGCGAGGAACATCATCTTGAGGAGAAGGGAGTCATGTCTTCTTTCTTTAGTGCTTTATATTTTTTTTTCCCTCGTTGTACCCATCCATGAGGAGCTAACCGTCTACGGTGCCTTGGGATGTGAATTATATTGTTTTGTATGCTTAGACTACTTGATTTTTATTGATTACCAAATTCTTTTGGTTTCTTGTGTTTAATCTTGTGTTTGCATAACTTGATGGTTTGATTTGCACAGCTGCTTAGATAATTTAGTTATCTTAGCATAACTTGGTGTATTTGAGAACCATAATTGCAACATTGCTTTAGAGCACACACTCGAACTTTAGAATGTACCTGGTAATCATTAGAATCAAGTCAGCATGCTATAACTTATAGGAATCATCCCGGGGCATTGCTCTTTTGTCGTTGAAAACACAATCCTAATCCCCCGCTCACTACCATCATTCACTTTTACATTATTAGTTCTTATTTCAATCTTATTACAATATTTGTTTAACTGAACATCAGAAGATAAATTAGTACTTTTAGTCCAGTCAATAAGGTTCGACAACCCTACCCCTCACGGGGTACCACTTTACTACTTGTGTGCGACCCGTGCACTTGTGGAGAACACATCAAGTTTTTGTCGCCATTGCCTGGGATTGGTAACTTTGAGGAAAATTTGGACTCTGGTGATTTAGCTTGTTAATATTGTCTATATTTGTGAATATCTGTTTTTTTTGTTTGCTTTATTCGTTATTTTAGTTTTCTCTCCATTCTCATTCTTTTTTCTTCCTTGAGCTTACACTAATTTATCTTTTAGGGCATTGGCAAAATTGTATGACCCTTAGAAGTACATCTTCTCCATTGACAAATCCTGATCCAGAAATTGAGAGGAATTTTTGAAGAAGGATCAGGCAGATTAACTTGAGTGAAACATGGTCAATGGAGACAAGTGTGGAAGTAGGGCAAGATGAAGATATGGCCAGGAATGAACAGAAGAGTATCACAGATTATGCCCGACCAACTTAGACGGAGTGGGGTCTAGTATTGTTCGGCCACCAATTCCAGCAAACAATTTTGAACTAAAACGCAATCTCATTAAATTGGTACAGCAACTGTGTCAGTTGGACAGATTTCAAGATGAAGACCCATATGAGCATTTGAGGAGTTTCCTTGAGGTTTGCGATACCTTTAAGGTGAACCATGTCTCTGAATAGTCCATTCACCTTACACTCTTTCCATTCACATTGCAAGGAGGGGCCAGAGAGTGGCTAAATTCCTTGCCAAAAGTGTTATTGACAACATGGAAGCAAACCTCGGACACCTTTATCAAAAGATATTTCCTTCCAGAAAAGATCACTAAGTTGAGAAATGACATCTCGTCCTTCACGCAGCCAGAGTCTGAATCTTTGTAAGATGCTTGGGAAAGGTACAAGGAAATGCTGAGAAAGTGCCCACCTCATGGAATTGTGGAATGGATGCAAATCCAGATTTTTTATAATAGGCTGAACATCTCCACTAAGCAAATGCTCGATGCAGCCTCAGGGGGATCATTATGCAACAAGCCACCAAGTACGGCATACACCCTCATTGAAGAGATAGCAAACAATGGCTACCAATGGAGTTCTAAGAGAAGCAAACTAGTCAAGGCAGCCGGAGTTTACCAAGTGGATGTTGTCACCACATTGGGCAGCATAGGTTGAAGCCATCATGAAGCAATTGGATGTAATGCAATTGATCTCCCCAGTCAGCGGACCGTCTGGAGATAGTTGGGCTCCCCCAAGTAAGACCGGTGGCCCTACTGATATAGATATGGGACAGTTTGAACAAGTGGACTTTATTGCACAAAATCGCCGATTCCAGAACAACCTATACAGCAATACCTATAATCTGGGGTGGAAAAATAACCCCAACTTTTAATGGAGCCAATCAGGACAAAGGGCAAGGACAACCACAAAATAGAGCTCCCCCACCGAGCACACAATCACCATCACAACCCTCGTCCTCCTCAAATTCTATTGCTGAACTCATTGGGTTGCTAAGTCAGCACATTAAGAGTACAGAAAGTCATCTTGTAAGTCATGAAGAGATGATTAGGAACACAAATACCACATCACAGAATCTAGAGCACCATATGGTTCAAATGTCCAAGTTGATTGAGGAGAGGTTTCTGGGGTCACTCCCTAGTAACACTGAGATCAACCCAAAGGAATCCCTGAAGGGTGTTTCATTGAGGAGTGGGAAGCAACTCCCAAATTCTGTTGAAAAAGAGGCTGAACGGAAAGATGTTGAACCATCCAACATTGTTGACCGTGTGGCCCTGATAAGTGCTTATGTATAAATATTTTCTTACATTGAGCATTACTTTTATAAAATTTTATAGCTCATTCGTGTGTATTTGTATTATTTTGTGTATTTAAGATTGTGGAAGCAAGTTTGGAAGAAAGGAAGCAAAAGTAGACCCCGGACGCGATCGTTGATGAAGTTCTTGGATCGAACAAAGGTGATACACAAGTCATGCTCAAAGACATGTGGGTGTGTGCCAACCTCCATTGTACTCAAGTGAATACACAAAGTGGAGGGGCACAAAGGTAGTCACACTCGTATGTTCTGATTTGTGCAACATTGTTAAGAGCTTCGTCAATGTGGTTTCATTAAAGACGCTACATGATCCACCGGATGGATGTGTGCCCAATCATGCGGCCTCGATGAAAAGAGTGAACTCAGGAGCATTCCAGCAAAGCACTATAGCAGTTTACTGTAGGAAAACAATGTAGCAACATCACTGTAGCAATTATTGTTCACAGCACATAGGAAAAGAAAACTTAGAAATCCACACTGCCGTGTGGATGGCTGATTTCAGCCCTATAAATGCTGCTTTGAGTGTTTTACTTGGGGATCTTGTTCCTATCTTTTGCTCATCTTCTGGGGACAGCGCGGCTAAGGTTTGGCGAGGCTTTTGCTGGGTTTTAGGAGCGATTCTACTGCATTCGAGATCGAGTTCCTTTGGAGGAGAATTATTGGGGGAGCTTTCGTCTGCATTGATTTGGCGAGGTGTGCCCTAGGTTTGACAAGGGAACCTTTGGAGAAGACGAGGCGGCTCCGCAAGGCCATCGATACGGACTACAAAGGGGTTTTATCTATGGATTGCTTGCATTTACTTTCAATTTAATTGTTGATTTTGTATTTCTCCATAGAGAGCTAAACCCCTAGTTGGTGCTTGGACTTGTAACCTTTAGGATAATTTTGTCTCATTGACTCTTATTATGTTTTCTTTATTTGATGTTTTAATTAAGTTTCAATCTCGTGTGCTTGTTGATTTGATTTTTCCTTAGAGTGACACTAGGGTTGAGAATCTATCAAGGTAATTCTTTGAAGGGGAGACAACTTCATTAGGATTAGGCTTAGCGAGATTGAAAAGGATTGAGAGGGTGAGTCGAGAGGTAGTGGAACGTCCCCTTTCCCTTCCGACGTGATTTATCCTACATCCACATTCCAAGAGTTCTTTGCTGTCATGATAGAGTGAATTACCAAGAGACAAACTCCATTGGGGCTTAGTTGCACGAGCAACAAAGTGAAGTGTTGAAGTAATTCTTGGTGTGGGGCTTAATCGTGACTAGGGGTCTTTCGCCTAGACTAAAGGGTTAGATCTATACTAGGGAATAGGGTTTATCACTTGGAATACCTAGAGCTTCAAGCAGTCCCACGTAGTGTGAGGTGTTGAGAGTATTCTTTTCCACCGGGGCATAGCGTAGACGGGTAGTCACGGTTGACCTTAGGTTTGGGACCGTGTGTCTTTGGATTGCCATGACTCAGGCATAATATTAGTCTTGCAATTGAAACAATAGTCTTGGGATGAGTATTGTTTGAGTACCGCATTTTATCATCGATTACCTCCCTTTCCTATTCTTGCTTGTTCTTTCTTCTCTTTACTTCTACTTGCATTGATATTTTGAATCAACACCACAACTTGGTTTTCACTATAGTTAAATAGCAATACTTGTGTTTCCGAGCAACTATTCCCTATGGATTCGACTACCCACTCACCGGGGTATTTTATTACTTTGAAGACTCGTGCACTTGCAGTACACACACGCAAGGGGTGTGTCAGGCCCCATCAATGTAAGGGAGAAAATAGTAGAATAGGGTAAGAAGAAGAGTGCTTCACCAGTGTATCAACCCAAGCTTCCCTACCCTGTGAAGATTAAAAAAGATGAGCGATATAAAATTCCTCGACATGTTGAATACTTTACATATCAATGTTCCATTTGTTGAAGCTCTTGCTCAGATGCCGAGATATGCCAAATTTTTGAAGGAATTGCCCACAAATAAAAAAAAAATTGGAAGATGTGTCCTCAATAACACTTAGTGACAAGTGTTCGGAGTTGATCACTCACTCCCCAAGAAGGAAAAAGACCCCGGGGGTTTATCATCCCTTGCACAATTGGGGGACTCATTGATGAAATGGCACTTGCTAATTTAGGGGCAAGCATAAATCTCACGCCATCCAAAATCTTTCAAAAGCTTGGGCTTGGGGAGCCGAATTCCACTCCTATGATGCTACAACTAATTGACAGGTCCTTTAGACAACCACGGGGGATCATTGAAGATGTTTTAGTATAGATGGACAAATTTATTTTTCTAGTGGACTTTGTCATTTTGGATGTTGATGACAAGGTTGAGGTGTCGTTAATTTTGGGCATACAATTCTTGGCCACGTCCAAGGCTCTCATTGATGTCAAAGATGGTCGAATGGCACTCCGAGTGGGGGAAGATGAAGTGATGTTTATACTCCGTGATTCTATGCGACACTATGGATTTTGATGATACTTACTATTATGTGGACACTATCGATGAATTAGTTTCTGATTATGTGTTGGACATGTTCATGAAGGATGAGTTATTTGAGCTACTTGATGACTACCCTCTTGAGGATGAGGTCATGGAAGAGGTGGTAGGGGATTCACAATGTCTAGATGTGGCGAGGGTGGAAGTAACTATACTCCCCCAGCCACCGATGAAGAAAGTCACCTGAGAAAATTATTGGTGGAAGAAAGTTGATAAGTGCTTGTGTGGTAAGAATGCAAACTGTTCTTTTCTTATAATGAGCATTACTTTTATCAGGTTTTAGCGCTAATACATGTGCATTTATGTTCTCTTGCTCATGTAGGGTTGTGAAGCTAAGTATTAAGAAAATAAGCCAAAAATAGATCGTGAACGGACTATTTGGTGGAATCTTGGAAGCAATAAACGCAAAAACACAAGTGGGGCTCTAAGATACGTGAATGTGTGCCAACCTCCATGTATTCAAGCCATTACAATGAGTTGGAGGGGCACGAAGGCAGTCACATTTGTGCATCCCAACTTGTGCAATAATAGCAAGATCTTCACCAATGAACCCATTTATTGAAGAAGTGACGTGATCTATGGCATAAACGTGTGCCCGTTTATGTTGCCTGGATGAGAAATGGATTCAGGAGTGTTTTGGTGGAGATACTGTAGAAGGTTATTGTAGCATATCAATGTACCAAGACTGTAGCAGTTACTGTTCACATCATGCCGAAAATCAGAATTCCAAAGAATCCACACGCCTGTGTGAAAATTCCACAAGGGCATGTGGAACATCCATAGGCTCGTGTGGATGCTGATTCCAGCCTATTTAAAGCCGTTTTTCAGCCCGATTTCAACATTCTTTTCTCCATTCTTTCCCCAACTTGAGAGAGGGCTGCGGCTAGGGTTTAAAGGGGTTTTGGCAAGGCTTTTTGAGTGGTTCTCCGGCTTTAACACCGCACTCCACTTGGAAGAAAGTTATTGGGGGAGCTTTTGTCAGCACCGATTCGGCGAGGTGTGCCCTAGGCTTGACAAGGGGACCTTTGGAGAGGACGAGGTCACTCCACAAGACCATCGACATGAACACCGAGGGGGTTTTTCTATGAATTGCTTGTTTTTACATTCGATTTCTTTGTTGATTGTAACTAGCTTCATGGAGAGCTAAACCCCCTAGTGGGTACTTGGATTTGTGAACCCTAGGATGTGATTGTTTCATTAAACCTTTTATTATGCTTTTCTTAATTGATGTTTTAATTGAGTTCCAATCTTGAATGCTTAATTGAATGAATACTCCCTTAGAGTGACATTAGGGTTGAGAGTTCATCTTGGTAACCTTTGTGAGTGAGTGACACAGCATGAAGGTTAGACATTGCAAGTTTGGAGAGGGTCGAGAGGGTGAATTGAGAGGTAACTGAGCGTCCCCTTTCCCCTCTGATGTGATTTATCCTACCTCCACGTTCCAAGAGTTCTTTGCGGTCATAGTAGAGTGAATGGGCTAAGGGATGACATTCCGCAAGGGCTTAGTTGCAAAGGCAACAAAGTGAAGTGTTGAAGTGATTTTAGCACCTAAGGCTTAATTGTGACTAGGGACCTTTCACCTGGACCAAAGGGTTAGGTCTACATAAAGGAATAGGGTTTTTCACATGGAATCTCTAGAGCGTCTTGCAACCTTACACATGTGAGGTGTTGAGACTAATCGATTTCTCTACTGGGACATAGTGTAGAGTTAGTCATGGTTGACCTTAGATTTGGGACCATGTATCTTAGGATCTCCACGACTCATTAATGCTTTAGTTAGGAGGCATAATAGTTGGTTTTGCATTTGAAGCAATAATCCTAGGCGTAAGAATGTCCAAGTACCCCATTTATATTGATTGCCTTTTTCCTCTCAATTATTGTGCCTCTCTCTTATTTCTTTTATCTCTTTTTATATCAATCTCATTCATCATACCATCGATTTATTCTCATCATAGTTAGATAGCAATCATTGTGTTTCTATTCACTATTCCCTGTGGATATGATACCCTCTCACCTGGGATTTATTACTTCGACACCCTTGCACTTGCGGTTTACATGCAAATTCGGTCATGTCAAAAGTGATCACCAAAAAGATCAAGCCACCCATCTCACCACCCGCTCCTAATCATCAAAATTCGTGGACCTTTGGTGAGATCAATTTGATTAATTCATTATTGCCATATTCATGCTTGTGCATTTCAGTTGGTAATGTGAGGCCTCGATGTCACGAGCCTCCTTGAGCTTGCAATAGGTATATCAAGCTAGTGAGGTTAAACAAGCGCTTCTTGGGGGACAACCCAAGTTGTTGTGTTGGATTTTTGTTGTTCATGTTTTCTTTTGTTGTCGTTTTTCTTTTATTTGAACTTCATTGTCATCACCTTTGCTGCGGTTTATCTTATTGTTGGACTCTCTCTGTGTGTTTTCATACTTTTTTGTTAGAGTTGGGCTTTTACTGATTGAGCTCGTGTGTTTTGTTTGCTCGATTTTAAGAATTAGGACTCTTGCCCTAGAATTTTTTAGGGAAAGCATGGGCAGAGCAGAGCGCGCCCCTTCTTGTCCCACTGATTTTCACTGGTTTTGGTTTTTGAAGATTTTCAGGGCAAGCACAGGCCGAGCACAAGTGTACCATAAGCCCCAACACAATGAGGATAATCCTAACATGCTCATGCTCACCTCCTCATTGGTTCCTGACTATTTCCTGAGAGAATCAGGGGGAGGGACATGCCTTTCACAGTATTGTGCTTGCCTCGAATTCTAACCCTAACCCTGGTCCTCTGAGAACGCACGTGTCTTGTGTGTGCTCAGTCGTGACTGTTCGGCTTCCACCATTGTACTTTAAAACCTAGCCGCTGGTGGCGCTTCTTCATCGCATTCAGTCATTGATTTTGTTCGTCCACTCCTTAAAGTCTTTGGCATTACTTTTGGTGTTTTATTCGAAGGTTTTCCATCACTCTTCTTCAGGTTTTTCTGATGCCTCGTTTACCATGATCAATGCTTGAGGTTGCTTTCTGAATTTCTGAGAGATTTTTCATGTGTCCCGTTGATAAGTGAAGTATTCTGTCCTTACGATGAGCATGACTTTTATCAGGTTTAAGCGCTAATACATGTGTATTTGTGTTCTTTTGCGCATGTAGGGTTTTGAAGCTAAGTATTAAGAAAAAAAATCAAAAGTAGATCGTGAACACACTCTTTGGTGGAATCTTATAAGCAACAAACACAACACTGTAGCAAGTTACTGCAGCAAATCAATGTAACATTCAATGTAGCAGTTATTGTTCACAGCAGGCCGAAAATCAGAATTCCAGAGAATTCACACGGGCGTGTGGAAATTCCACACGCCCGTGTGGATGCCCGATTCCTGCCTATTTAAAGCCGTTTTTCAGCCCGATTTCAACATTCTTTTCTCCATCTTTTCACTAACTTTCAAGAGGGTGGCAGCAAGGGTTTTGAAAAGATATTGGCAAGGGTTTTGGAGTGATTCTATGACTTCGACATCGCGCTCCACTTGGAAGAAGATTATTGGGAGAGCTTTCGTCGACACCGATCCGGTGAGGCGTGCCTTAGGCCGGACAAGGGGACCTTTGGAGGAGATGAGGCCACTCCACAAGACCATCGACATGACTACCGAGAGAGTTTTTCTATGGATTACTTGTTTTTACATTTGATTTCATTGTTGATTGTAACTAGCTCCATGGAGAGCTAAACCCCCTTGTGGGTACTTGGATTTGTGAACCTTAGGATGTATTTATTTCATTAAACCTTTTATTATGCTTTTCTTAATTGATGATTGAGTTCCAATCTTGAATGTTTGATTAATTGAATGCTCCCTTAGAGTGACACTAGGGTATAGAGTTCAACTTGGTAACCCTTGTGAGTGAGTGATACACCACGAGAGTTAGACAAACCTAGATTGGAGGGGGTTGAGAGGGTGAGTAACAACGCCCCTTGCGTATGTCCCGGAAGTGCACGGGGTTGTCGAGTAATAAAATCCCAGGTGAGTGGGTAGGGAATAAAAATACTTAAATTGTTTCTTAATCAAGTGAAAGATGAATAATGGTTTTGTTAACAAGATGTAATGTAAACAAGAATAAAAGAGACAAGAAAGAGAAGCACAAGTAAAGGGGGAGGTAAGGCAATCGATATAAATGGGGTACTCGGATATTGTTCCGCCCAGGACAATCGGTTCAAGTGCAAAACCCTCTATTATGCTTCCTAACTAATGCATTAATGAGTCATGGAGATCCTTCAGTACATGGTCCAAATTTAAGGTCAACCATGCCTGACTCTATACATGTCCTGGAGGAGAAATCGAACAATGTCAACACCTCGCACTCGTACAGAATCGCAATGAGTTCTAGGGATTCCAAGTGATAAATCCTCTTCCTAGATGTAGACCTAACCCTTTAGTCCAAGTGGAAGGTCCAGTCACAATTAAGCCGTAGGTGCTAAAATCACTTCAACGCTTCACTTCATTGCCTCTGCACCTAAGCCCCAGCGGAAGGTAATCCCTTAGCCCATTCACTCTACTATGACCGCAAAGAACTCGAGGAAATAGAGGTAGGATAAATCACACCGAAGGGGAAAGGGGACGCTCCGCTACCTCTCGACTCACCCTCTCAACCCTCTCCAATCTAGCTTTGTCTAACTCTCGTGGTGTGTCACTCACTCGCAAGGGTTACCAATAAGAACTCTCAACCCTAGTGTCACTCTAAGGGAGTATTCATTCAATCAAACATTCAAGAATGGAACTCAATTAAAGCATCAATTAATAAAAGCATAATAAAAGGTTTAATGAAACAAATACATCCTAGGGTTCACAAATTCAAGTACCCACTAGGGGGTTTAGCTCTCCATGGAGCTAGTTACAATCAACAATGAAATCGAATATAAAAGCAAGTGATCCATTGAAAACCCCCTCGATAGTCATGACGATGGTCTTGTGGAGAAGCCTCAACTCTTCTAAAGGTCCGTTTGTCTGGCCTAGGATACACCTCACCGGATAGATGCCGACGAAAGCTCTCCCACTAATCTTCTTCCAAATGGAGAGTGATGTCAAAGCCGTAGAACCTCTCCAAATACCTTTCCAATACTTCTCAAAACCCTAGCCACCGTCCTCTCTAAAGTTGGGGAAAAGATGGAGAAAAGAATCCTGAAATCGGGGCTGAAATCGGCCTTTAATAGGGCTAAAATCGGGCATCCACACGCCCTTGTGGATTCTACACACGTTCGTGGATAATGTCCACACGCCCGTGTGGATTCTTTAAACTTCACTTTCTTGGCCGGCTGTGAGCAGAACCTGCTACAGTAACGGCCCGAACCACTCCCGAATCCATGTTATCATCGAGGAAATGTAAACGGGCACACGTTTATGTCATAGATCGCCTTGCTTTTTCAATAAACAGCTTCATTAGTGAAGATCTTGCTATCAATACACAAGCCGGGTACTTTTGTTCCCCTCCAAATCATTGTGCTAGTTTAAATACAAGGAGGTTGGCACACATTCTTCCATCTTGAACCCGACTTATGACTTCGCGTTTGAACCTTCTCATCACTAAAGAATATTTCGCATTCTTATCACACAAGCACTTATCAGTGAATCGAGAGATAGCGGAGCATCCCTTTTCCCCTCCGATGTGATTTATCCTGCCTCCATTTCCTCGAGTTCTTTGCTGTCATAGTAGAGTGAATGAGCTAAGGGATGACCTTCCGCTGGGGCTTAGTTGCAGAGGCAACGGAGTGAAGCGTTGATGTGATTTTAGCACTTAGGGCTTAATTGTGACTAAGGACCTTCCACCCAAACCAAAGGGTTAGGTCTATATGTAGGAAGAGGATTTATCACTTGGAATCCTTAGAACTCCATGCAACTCTATACAAGTGCGAGGTGTTGAGATTATTCGATTTCTCCACTAGAACATCGTATAGAGTTAGTCACGGTTGACCTTAGATTTGGGACCGTGTATTGAAGTATTTCCACGACTCATTAATGCATTAATTAGGAAGCATAATAGTTGGTTCTGCACTTGAAATGATTGTCCTAGGCGGAACAATATCCGAGTACCCCATTTATATCAATTGCCTTATCTCTCAATTTTATTGTGCCTCTCGTTCTTATTTCTTTTATCTCTTTTTATATAAATCTCATTCATCATACCATCGATTTATTCTCATCATAGTTGGATAGCAATCGTTGTGTTTCTATTCACTATTCCCTGTGGATACGATACCCACTCACCTTGGATTTATTATTTTGACACCCGTGCGCTTGCAGTTTACATGCATATTCGGTCGTGTCACCCCTCATTTGTGAAGGTGAAGGGAGTGGTGCACGGTCATGTCCACTAGTAGGACATGCTTTTCGTGCGCCTTGTATGATCTTGCTCCACCTGTTTCCCTATGTTCTTGTACTAGTTTTACTCCTTTCTTTTACGGATAATTTTAAGGAAGCATATTTCATCTGGGCCTTCCAAACGATCCCGCGTGGAGGCATCCTCACCTGACGCTGATTGCACACCTAAGTTTCATACTCTCGCACATTAGGAGCGCTACACTTGTTTATCCCATCGTCGCTTTGGCGAGTCATGGGAGATCATTTGGGATGTCCTCCATGAGGTGGGACTTGAGGGCGGACGTTCAGGGGTTACTGAGTGTCGAAGCATGGCGACAGTTATTCCAGATCACAGATAACATTTATGAGCGGTTGGCCCTCGAAGTGTTAGCTACTTTTGAGTTATCCCACAACATCGTTGCGTTCCATTAAGCTAATTTCATACAATTTAAAGTTTGCAGAGCATTACAGCGGATGAGCCTGACATAGTTCTTAGTCTAACTGGGACTATATGATACAGAGTTCACCTGAACTCCTGCCTATGATGAGTTATAGATGTCCTAGCTGGCTGGGGATTCTGTGGAGGAGGCATGGCGATGATTGAGCACTGCACCTGTTTATGACTCTCATCGGACCAAGGCCACCACACTCCGCTCTCTGGCACTTTGGTACATTCACTGTATCCTGAGTCACACTCTCACTGAATGCGGCGACAGTACTGGGGTAGTCAGTTATCGCGATTTTGACTTCTTGCTGAGCATAGTGGATGAATTCCACTTGCACATAAGCTATGAGGTGGCAATTTCTATTGCACATCACGGGAGCAATCCCTGTATTGGTGCCCTGTTCGTAGGCCCTTACATCACCGGTGTTATCAGGTATGTGGACCTACTTAACGGGACCAATCGCATAAGGATTGTAGCGGGGTTTGCAGCGATGTCCCAGGAGACTTTGAGGTCGATGGGGATGCTGCAACATGTTTATACTACTACTCGAGTTGAGTATAGAGTTTGACAGTCTACTAGTTCGACTGCAGCTTCTGATGTACCCTCAGAAGGTAATGAATGACACCCATGCCCCGCCACCACCTGATACCGCTTCGCACCCAAGATCCTGATCACCTCCTCGCACTCCAGACCATATTACTTGTTCCACAGTAGCATTCCGATGGCTGTAGAGGAGTGTCACTCGGATCGCTGAGCACTTGGGTGTGAGACTATTCCCTGAGCGCCCCATTCATCATATCGGGGTCGACACTTCTGATTTGGGGGAGTCTTAGTAGGATTCTATTGGATCGGACAATGATTCTAACACCGAGAGTGCACCATTCTGATTTCATCAGTGCATCCGCAGTTTTCTCCTTATCTTCCATCTCTTTGCTTTTGTTTCTTTTTATTATATTGCTCATTGTCATTTAGCAAGGGGAGTCCCCTGCTACATTTTTGTTTGTTTATATTTATGTTGCTGTAGTTGTAGTCTTTTTTTTTAGTTTCTCTTATTTCATATCTTCGTATTTCTGGAGTTTTACTTGTGTCTTCCATTACTTTTAGGGATTGTGTGGATGCTTGGAGTTGGATAGCACACACGTTGAGAGCGACAACATCACTCTCCGTGTTCTGTAAAGTCCTTTCAACCCCATCTATCTTTTGTTGTCTCAATTTTGTTTTCCATATCAATCATTTTACATTAAGGATAACATACCATTCAAGTGTGGGGGAGGTTTGCATGCTAGTTTTTCTTGAGATGAGTGTTTAACCGATGATGGTCTATGATCAATTACACGCAGAGCTTCTTAACCCTGGGGAATCACATGTGTGTTAGTTAATTATTTGAGATCTATATTGTAGTCTCACTCTTACCCCGAAGGCTCAAGTTTATCAGTCTACCATAATTGTGGAGCCGCATGTTGTTAGGATGAAAACCGTTTGTCCTTGTGTTAAAAAAAAAACAAGAAAGTCGGATTCCCTATGGGATGCCCTACCGGTTCTTTGTAAATACTTTGTGTAAAGATGGTAGAAAGAGCTATCACCCTAAAAGAGTGAAAGATACTCTTGAGTAGTCAAATTTTGGGCATTACAAATGTATATTTGATGACATGCCGAAAGAGAAGGCTACCTCTACGGTGTATGAGGCAACTACCCATTATGAATAGTCAATTTTATGTTTAATTTTTCTAGGTTGAATCCTGAAAACCATGGAGCATTCAATTTAGGGTATGCACACACACATGTTCTTTGAAGTAAGAGTGTAGCCATTGATTGAGTACTCTTGTTGTTTCTGAGGCTTGCTGCATTCCCTTTGTTTAAGAAGTTCGTATCCTCCAGAGATCAGAGGTGATGGATTCATCTTTCTTTTCATTGAGTGGTGTGAGATTGCTTGAGGACAAGCAAAGATTGAAGTGTTGGGGGTGGGGGGCGGGTATTTGATGAGTGCAATTCATATCATATCTTTAACAAAATTGATTTCAAATGCTAGAACCATAACAAGGAAACAAGATGAGACTAATGATCAGTGGAATTCATATCATATTTTCTTACCCTGAATTCATGCTTTTGCTTGCCTTTTAGCACATCTTTGTATACATTCAGTGCTATTCTAGGTATATTTGTTAATGATGCAGGAATTGAGGAGCTTCATTCAATTGGGAGTGAATCTTGCCTCTAAACAAGAGAAAATGGAAGAAATGCTAAGTGTTCAAGCTCAGCATAGGCAGAGCACAGTTGTACATTGTCCCTCTGAATTTCCTAGCTTTGTGCGGATTAAGTGAAAAAGCTTTCAGGGGAGTGACGCCATAAGGGCGAACACAGTTGAAGCACGCTCGTGTCCCTCCCCCTGAATATCTCAGGCTAGAGTTGTTCTTCTACTCAATAGGGGAAGCACATGCCTAGGGCTCCTAACATGATAAGGTTCATGGAAGCACGCGCCAAGTGCAACCGCGCTGGCTCCCTCTAAAAATCCAAGGCAAACACTTAGCTGGTTCACTCAAAAGCAGTCCATGGAAACATGGTTTAAGAACGATCATTCTGAGACCATATCGAGCTCGAAGACAACCCTTTTTAACTCCAGTTTCTAGAATTTGCCCTCATCTTTGTTCGGGGAATCAACTCTCTATTGGGAGGACTTTGAAGAGGGCGAAGATTAGGCTTCACCACACATCCTAAGGGGATCAAGAAAGAGTTGGAGGCACAAGAGAAGTAGGGTTAAGAATATGGAGCTCATTGAGGAAGATCATATTGATGAGAAGGGAGTCATGTCTTCTTTCTTTAGTGTTTCATCTTTGTTTTCCTTGTTGTACCCATCCATGAGTGGCTAATTGTCCACGGTGCCTCAGGATATGAACTATGTTGTTTTGTATGCTTAGACTACTATGTTGTTTTGTATGCTTAGACTACTTGATTTTTAATGATTACTAAGTTTTTTTTGGTTTACTGTGTTTTGTCTTGTGTTTGCATAACTTGATGGTTTGGTTTGTACAGCTGCTTAGAAATTTAGTTATCTTGGTATAACTTGGTGTATTTGAGAACCATAGTTGCAACATTGCTTTAGAACAAACATTCAAACTTTAGAATGTACCTGGTAATCATTAGAATCAAGTCAGCATGCTTTAACTCATAGGAATCATCCCGGGCATTGTTCTTTAGTTGTTGAAAACACAATCCTAATCCCTCAATAACTAATATTGTTTACTTTTACATTATTAGTTCTTATTTCAATCTTATTACAATCTTTGTTTAACTGACCATCAGAAGATAGATTAGTACTTTAAGTCCAGTCCCTAAGGTTCGACATCCCTAACCCTCAGGGGGTACCACTTTACTACTTGTGTGCGACCTGTGCACTTGTGGAGAACACATCAACTAAGTTAATCGACGGTCTTCAGGCTTCTCTCCCTTTGTGGAAAATTATAGCAAAAAGGACTTTTGACTATTTGATATAAATTTGGTTGCAACTTACTTGAGTAACTCCCCCTGTATTTTAGATTGGTAGTTGAACAAACTCCCTCTTCTTGATAAACCTTTGATAACACCCCTTTCTGTGTTGACCGCGAGTGCACAGGTTTGTCGAAGTAATAATACCCCGGTGAGTGGGTAGTCGTATCCATAGAGAATAGTGATCAGAAACACAAAGATTGCCTAATATATAGATCAAACCCTTTGGTCCAGTCAAAAGACCCCTAGTCACAATTAAGCCCCAGATGCTAAAGATTATTTCAATGCTTCACTCTGTTGTTTGTGCAACTAAGCCCCAGCGGAGTTCGTCTCTTAGTACTTCACTCTATTGTGACCGCAAAGAACCCTTGGAACGTGGAGGAAGTAGGATAAATCACACCGGAGGGGAAAGGGGACGTTTCGCTACCTCTCGACTCACCCTCTCAACCGTCTTTAATTTCGCATTGTTTAACCCTCATTATGTGTCGCTCATCCACAAAGGTTACTAAGATGGATTCTCAACCCTAGTATCACTGTAAGGGAAAATCAATTCAATAAGCATTCAAGATTGGAACTCAATTACAGTCATCAATTAAAGAAAGTATAATAAAAGGTCAATGAAACAATAACATCGTAGGGTTTACAAGTCCAAGCACCCTCTAGGGGTTTAGCTCTCCATGGAGCACAATACAATCAATAATGAAATCAAAAGTAAAGATATGCAATCCATGAATAAAACCCCTTGGTGTTTGTGTCGATGGTCTTGTGGAGTAGCCTCGTCATCTTCAAAGGTTCCTTCATCAACCCTAGGGCACACCTCGCCGAATTGATGCTGATGAAAGCTCTCCCAATAACTCTCTTCCAAGGGAACGCGGTGTTGAATGATGTACAACCACACCAAAAATCTTGCGAAAGCCTCTCTAAACCCTAGCCGTTGCCACCTACAAAGATGGGGAAAAGATGAAGAAATGATGGAAAGATAGATCCCCAAATCGGCTGAAATTGCGGCTTTAAATAGGCTAGAATTGGGCATCCACACGGGAGTGTGGAATTTCCATATGTCCGTGTGAATTTTTGGAAATTAATTTTTCTACGGCCTGTGAACAGTAACTGTTACAGTAATTTACTACAATACTGCGCCAAAATGCTCCGAACCCACACTCTTTATCGAGGCCACATGAATGGGCACACATTCATGTGGTAGATCGCGCTGCTTCTTCAATAACAATCACATCTGATGATGATCTTGCTAGCTTTGCACAAGTTGGAACACGCGAATATGACTGCCTTTGTGCCCCTCCAAAACATGTATTAGCTTGATAATAATGGAGGTTGGCACACACTCATATGTCTTAGATCACAGCTTGTGTCTTTGCGTTTGTTCACTCCAAGATTTTATTAACAAAGTGCCTCCATGATCTACTTTAGCTTCTTTCTTCTATACTCATCTCCACAACCCTATATGCATAAAAGTAACACAAATACACATGCATAAGCGATAAAATCTAAGAAAAGTAATGCTCATTGTAAGAAAAGAATACTTCGTATTACTAATACGCAAGCACTTATCAACCTCCTTCAAATCTTTCCAAACAAAATCAAGAAATAACAGCAAATACAGGGTCATTTACAAAGCCCTGCCAACAAGGATTAAACTTGGCAAAGGCATTGTTTACACCTTAAGTGTTTATATCTTGTAGGATTGAGGAATTTGGTGAAAATTTCAGCTATGTTTCTCAGTTACAACATAATCCGTGGTAATAGTCTTGCTTTCAACCTGTTCTTGAATAAAGTGATGGCCAATGTCAATGTGTTTGGTATGAGAATGTTGAATCGAATTCTTAGAGATATCAATCACAATTTTGTTATAACAAAATATAGCCATCTATCCATGTTGTAGGTTTATAATCTTCAAGCATTATCTTTATTCACATCAATTGTGTGCAATAACTTCATACCGCTATATATTCAGTTACCGCAGTAGAAAGTGAGATGAAACTTTGCTTCTCATGATACCATGTGACTAGGTTATTACCTACACTAGTGCTCTTTCTATCACCTATATTACCTGCACAATCCGCATCACTATATGCTACCTAATGCACATCTAAATCTCTAGAATACCAAATCCAAAATTCTACATCACCGCTGATATAGAGGATCATGTGTAATGGCTGTGAAGTGTGATTGCTTTGGGGATGCTTGATATCTTGGACATACACTAACAGTGAGATAGAGCAAGCTACCAATCATGTTTCTCTAAAGACTTGGGTCCATATCATTTCCATGTTTACTTTTTGTTAATTTCTCATTAATTTTCATAGGTGTCTTGACATGTCTTGCATTCTCCAATCCAATTGTTTTCACAAAATTCCTTGAATACTTCATTTGTGAGATGAAAATACCATCTATGCTTGGTTTAATCTAAAAACCAAAGAAGTAGCTTAGTTCTTCCACCATAGTCATTTCAAACTCTTTCTGCATAAGTAGCACAACCTCATCAACTTGCTTTTGATATTTCAAGCCAAATACAATATCATCAACATTTATTTGTGCAAACATGATGTCTGCCTTTCTCTTCTTGATGAATAATGTCTTGTCTACTCCCCCTATTTGGTAACCCTTTTTAAGTAGAAACTTTGTTAGTCTTTCATGCCAAGCTCGGAGAGCTTGCTTCAATCCATAGAGAGCCTTTTGCAAATTGAAAACATGATCTGAATGCTGGAGATCTTCAAAACATTTTGGTTGCCTCACATATACTTCTTTATTTGGAATCCCATTCAGAAATGTGCTTTTGACATCCATTTGGTATAGCCTGAAGCCCTTACAACATGTAATACCTAATAATAGTCTGATGGATTTGAGACGAGCAACTGGATCAAATGTTTCATCAAAATTAATTCCTTCAACTTGAAAATACTCATGTGCAACGAGTCTTGCTTTGTTTTCAGTAATGTTGCCTTTGTCATAATTTTGTTCTTGAAGATCCACTTGGTTCTAATAATATTTAGACCCTTTGGTCTTGGAACCAAAGTCCATACATCATTTCGATCAAACTGATTTAATTCTTCCTGCATGGCAATAGTTCAGTGTTTATCATTCAAGGTTTCCTTTACATTCTTTGGCTCAATAAGAGAAGTGTAACATATATATCTAGACAATTCTCAATAATCTATTCTTTGAGTTTTTTTGGTGCATCTTCTTTTATTAACACTACCAATCATGTCTTTTATTGAATGATTTTACATTATTCTTAAAGATTGCTTATGAGCGTAGTCTTCTTGATTATCTTCATCTTTGTTTCACTTAAAATCAAATTCTCAAACTTCACCTTCTACTGTATCTTGTGTTGCAACATCAATTGTATTTAGCTATCTAGCTGTGTCTTGAGTAGTTCTAGTTGTTGTAGAAGGTGTTGTAACATGCTGCTTTTCTTGCATCTCGTCATCAGCTGATGCTTTGTTTTGTGTGTCATGGTTATTTGACTCTCATAAAAGACTCTGAGATTCCACATTAGAGGGTTGATCAGAGAAATCATCAATAATGACGTTGATTATCTCAATTATCTTCTTGGTTCTTGAATTAAACACTAGATAGGCACGGCAAGGTGTAGAATATCCCATGAGTACTCCCTCAGTGCTCTTCTTGTTAAACTTTCCCAGTAGGACTCTGTCGTTCAAGATATAACATTTGCTTCTAAATATATGAAAGGTGCTGAGACTTGTCTTTCTTCCTTTCCTAATTTCATATGGCATTATTCTAGTGGAAAGAAAAAGATACACTCCATTGACGATATAGCATGTTGTATTTTCTACTTCCACCAAAAATCTTGTGGGAGGTTTCTTGGAATTTAGTATAACCTTGGTAATTTTTTGAAAAGTGCGATTCTTACGTTCAACTACTCCATTTTATTGAGGATTTTTGGTGTTGAGAATTTAAGACCTTGCTCTCTACTGATGTCTACAAACTGAGCATTTTCAAATTCTCTTCCAAGGTGATAATTGCCTAAATGTATATGTATTTGTATACGTGGTTGTTGTATGTTAGCATGCATTTTTGGATGAATTGATGCTCGTTTTGTATTTAAATTCATTTTATCTGTGTTATAGGCCTCAAAGAAGCCAAAATGAGCTTAAGAACACATTTGAGAAGAAATCATCATCAAAAACAATGATTTTATGGTTCAGAACACTATAGTGGACATTGTAGCATGAAGCAAGATCGGAGCTACAAGAACTTGGCTGAAAGCCTCATGGGCTCCATGCGGCTGCAAGGATGCCCATGAGGTTCACTGGAAATTTTCGCACTTTCTATTGTAGATGGATTACTATAGCGAATCACTATAGTTGGATTATTGTAATAGATCACTATATCACCAGAATGAATTTCAAGCTAAAAAAGATGGGAGCCTCATGGGAATCCATATGCCGGCATGGAGCCCATAAGGCTCTGATTGATAACTTTTATAAAGGCCATTAGAGCAAAATGAAGGGGATCTTTTGGAGAAGTTTTGAAGCCCTAGGTCAAGACAACTCAATCTGGGCAAGAGAGGGCCGATTCTCAGCGTTTGGAGAGTGAAAATCAAAGGGAGAAGTGTCATTTGGCAAGATCTTCACCAATCTCACATTGGGAGAGCTTGAAGATGACGATGGAAACCACCCCTATTATGGCATTAGTGGAAGCTTTCAACGTGATCTATCTCGTCATCTCATCTCCATTGTTTTATTGAGTCTTGTTATGTATACTTTAGTTGTTTACATGGCTTTATTCTTGTTATTTGCTTGTATGGACGGCTAAATCCCAAGGTCACAGAATGCTGGTGAACCTTGGGAGGAATTTGCTTGTTTGGATGTTGTGATTTACATTTAACATAATGTGTGTGATTTGTGGTTCTTCTATGTGTTCTTAATTGTATTGGATTGTATGAGAACTCTATGGTTTAATTTCTAGTTTGTACTAGGAGCGCGGGAATCACCCTTGTATTAGACTTACGTAGTTTGAAAGGGATCTATGTACTAATAAACTGAGGGATTTAGATATTTAGTACCCCTACAATCGTTAGGATCGAACCTAGGTATTGAGTTTGACCCTAATTAGAGATTTTCCTAAGCATAGTGCAATCATAGGAGTATTTAGTCGGAAGAGATTCCGATTAATACTTGTATGGGATCAGGGGTTAATCACTGAGGGATTCGGGGAAAATGACACACCCCTTGTGTGTGTGTACCTCAAGTGCACGGATTGTTGAAGTAATAAAGTACCCTGTGAGTGGGTCGTCGTATTCACAGGGAATAGTGCTCGGAAAACAAGAATTACTATTTAACTATAGTAAAAATGATTAAAAAGTGGTGTGAACAATATCGATGCAAGTAAAAATAAAGAAAAGAAGTAGGAGACGCAATAGAATATAAGGAGAGGCAATCGATAGAAGATGGGGGAATCCGGACATTGCTCATCCTAGGACTATTGGTCAACCCGATAACCCCTATTCCCTAATATAGATCTAACGCTTTGGTCCAGGAGAAAGACCTCTCGTCACAACTAAGCACCAACACTAAGGATTACTTCAATACTTCACTCTGTTGCTCCTGCAACTAAGCCCTCGTGGAGTTTGTCTCTTAACACTTCACTCTATTGTGATCGCAAAGAACTCTTGGAACGTAGAGATAGGATAAATCACATCAAAAGGGAAAGGGGATGTTCTGCTACTTCTCGACTCATCCTCTCGACCCTCTCAAACCTAGCTTTGTCTAATCCTAATGAAGTGTTACTCATTCACAAGGATTTAAAATATAGATTCTTAACCCTAGTGTCACTCTAAGGGAAAATCAATTCAACTAGCATTCAAGGTTGGAACTCAATTAAACCTTAATTAAAGAAACATAATAAAAGGTCAATGAAACAAAATCATCCTAGGGTTTACAAGTCCAAGCACCCACTAGGGGTTTAGCTCACCATGGAGCAATATAAAATCAATAATGAAATAGAATGTAGAAGCATGCAATCCATAAGGAAAACCCTTTTGTAGTTCGTATCGATGGTCTTGTGGAGTCACCTCGTCTTCTCCAAGGGTTTCCTCGTCAAGCCTAGGGCACACCTCACCATATTGATGTCGATGAAAGCTCCCCCAATAAATCTCTTTCGAAGGAACGCGATGTCGAAGGCCGTATAACCACTCCAAAGACCTAACCAAAGCCTCTCTAAACCCTAGCCACAAGCACCTCGAAAGATGGGGAGAAGATGAGAAAAAGATAGGGGAAAGATTCTTCAAAATGTCTCAAGTCGCGGTATTTATAGGGGCTGGAATCGGGCATCTACACTAGTGTGTGGAATTTCCACATGGCCGTGTGGATTTCCAGATTTTGGTTTCCTGCGAACTATAAACAGTAACTGCTACATTGATTTTCTGCAGTAAATTACTACAGTATTTCACCGAAATGCTCCCGAATCCACTCTTATCATTAAGGCCACATGAATGGGCACACATCCATGTGGTAGATCGCATTGGGTCTTGAATGAGATCACATTGATAAAGATCTTACTAGCATTACACAAGTCGGAACACATGAGTGTGACTGCCTTTGTGTCCCTCCACTTTGTGTATTCGCTTGAGCACAATGGAGGTCAGCACACACCCACATGTTTTTGAGCACGACTCATGTCTTCGCATTTGTCCAATATAAGAACATCATCAATAATTGCATTCATGATCTACTTTTGCTTTCTTTCATCCAACTTTGTCTCCACAACCCTACATGTACAAAAGATCACATATACACACGAATAAGCGATAAAATCTGAGAAAAGTAATGCTTAATGTAAGAAAAGAATGCTTCGTATTACTTCTACACAGCCACTTATCAGAAAACCTACTTTAGGGATCTCTTGGCCCAAACCACCATTATTTTTGTAACCTAGCATCCTTCTAGCTTTAATAGTCCCAAGGGGATCTGCATCCATGGCCATCTTCTTCCCTAGGATTTTCAGCCAACCATCTTGACATGTGGGAACTCTCCAATAGCTATTTTATGTCTTTTTAGTAGTTTAGAGCATTTGAACTCGAACTTACCAGTTAAACAATAGGTGAAGAGGAAGTAAGGGTAGATCCTTGGCCCTAAGGAATATGATCCATATGTCACACATAGGGTACTACTTGACAACTCCATGCACTTGTGGGAGGTTAATCAAGTTTTTTGGTGCCGTTGCCGGGGAAGCCACAAGGAATACTTTGAGAACTTGTAGTTTATTGATTTAACCATTTTATTTTAATTATTTCTCTTGTTTTTTATTTTTCTTTGTTCATTTTTATACATATACTCTTTGGTTTTCCTTTTTCTCTCCTTTGTTTTATCTTATTCTTTTGGCTTTCTTCTTGAGCTTGACTCTCATTCTACTTGGATCATATTCATTTTTTTAATTTATAGTTTTAAATTGTGGAATCGACTAACTTCTGATATGGATTGTGATCTTATGTAGAATGAACAATCCTACTACCCGACTGAATCAATTTGTGAAACGAAATCAATGGAAGTAAGCTGCACATCCTATAGTAGTAACTATTTGAAAGAATACTGCTTTAATTAATTTATTGTTGTTAATATGAGGGGGCAGAGTGCACAGGATGTTCTTAACTAGTACATGGGCTCATATGGGAGAATTCATCATAAAGGGCATGATCCATCTATTCAGCAGTTCATTGGTAGTATTGACAAACTCCTAGATTTTGTTATTGGTTCTTCCACCATATTCCAGTAGAATAAGGAGGACACAGGCCTAGCACATATTCACAATTTGGAACCATGCAGTAGCAAAGAGGTTGGGTACTCCCAAGGGGATGGTTCAAATTTGTCAGAATCAGAAGTTCATGCTATGGAGGACAATTCAGACAATGACCAATCTTCTGAGGAATAAGACAAGGGTTTGAGGATATTGATTCACGTAAATATGGAAGGCTAAGGTTATCAATAGAAGAACCACCAAAGCTAGAATTGAAGCCATTGCCTAAGCAACTCGAGTATGTGTTTTTGGTAGAGGGATCCAAACTCCCGGTCATCATCTCTTCAAGTTTAACAGGTGAGCAACAAAACAAGCTTTTGGGTGTATTGAACAAGTATAAAAAGTGATCACTTGGAAAATTTTAAATATCAAGGGGATTAGTCCTTTTTGTGCTCACAAGATTCTCAAGGAAGACAATCATAGACCAATAGCATAGATTACAAAAAACTTAATGATGCCACAAGGAAGGATCACTTCCCTTTACCTTTCATTTATTAGATGCTTGAATGACTAGCAAGGCATTCAGACTACTGCTTTTTGGATTCTCTCTCCAGCTACTCCGAAATCCCCACTGCCCCAAAAGATGAAGAGAAAGCAACCGTCAGTTACCAATATGTCATCTTTGCTTACTGTTGTATGTTGTTTGGGTTATGCTACGCGCCAGCCATGTTTCAGAGGTGTATGATGGAAATTTTTGAGGACATTGTAGAAGACATCATGGAAGTATTTATAATTACTTCTCAGTTTTTGGTGACACATTCGAACCGTGCCTCAGAATTTGGAATAAGTCTGTCTTGGCCATGTCTAAGGAAACTAACTTGGAAGCACTGATAATAGTTTCTCATGACTGGAACTTGCCGTTTGAGCAAATGTGTGATTCTTGTGATTTTGTAGTCGTGGCAATACTTGGGCAATGATGAGAAGGCCATTTTCATCATATCTATTATGCAGGACAAACCTTAAATGATGCCCAAGAAACTTAATGTTGTCAAAAGAAATGCTTGGAGTAGTCTTTGGATTTGACAAATTCCTGTCATACTTAATGTTGTCAAAAGTGGTCACGTACAATGACCATTTTGCACTAAAATATCGTTTGAGTAAACAGGATACAAAGCCTCGAATGATCTAATGGGTACTTATGCTTCAAAAGTTCAATATGGAAATAAAGGACAAATGAGGAGCAGAGAATCTAGCTGCAGGTCTGATGAGTGTACAATGCTCATATATTTTATATCAATTTGTACACTCAATTGGCATGTATTAGAACCCTAATATGGAATTCGATACAAAATATTGTGTGTTTGCATTAATAGGCTTTGGCCAGTGTTTAAAGATGACGGAGAGCCAAAAGAAGTATTCTAGGCCCAAAACAATGAGTTTGGAATTCTCTCCGCATCACTGTATTAAGGACAAGGCAAATTGGGTGGCTTATAGGCAGCTTACTGTCATCCTTATGGCCATAAGTATATTCATGAAAACGTTGTGGGCATGCTTACATCCTTAAAAAAGATTCAGAGCCATGTCAGAGGACCTTATGGGCAAGGATTACGCCCATAAGGATGCTCATAACGACCATCCCGAGGAGCTTACGACCAAAACATATGCTAGTAAGGGCAGTCTCAAGAAGCCGAATAGTGAGGCTTGTGGTCCAGCATTTATGATCCTAAGCGGGACCATAATGAAACCAAAACACCTTACGGATGAGGTTTACAACCATAAGTCATCCCGTAAGCCTTACAACAATCTTCCCCAGCTCCCTTATAGCGTAGTCCTTACTCCCGCAAGCAGCCCATAAGCAGTCAGGTATAAAAAGAACTTATGAGGATTTTTAAGGCATTCTTTAATCTATCTTTCTATTCTTTTGGGGGTGATTCTTGGAGGCAAGGTTGAGGAAGAAAAGGGCCGAATCTCCAGTACCTTAGGTAAGATTTGGAGTAGGATTTAGAGTGGCATTCAAGAGGATTAAAGGTCATAGCCGTTGAGCTCAACTTGACAGCATGCATGGAAGCTACCTCGATGACTCTCCATCCTAGGGTTTAACAAAGGGGTTTTCCTGAATCTTATGTTTATCTATATCTATATTCTTTGTATCTTGGATGCTTGCCCTCCACTAATGGAGGGCTAATTTGTAGATGTTTTTGCATAGTTGAACTCTAGTGTTTATTTCTATGACTTTGGTTGTTGGATCTTTGATACTTTAATTGATTTAATAGTTACAATTATATCAATTTGAATCTAATTGCATGTTTGAATGCTTAGTTGCTAATGAGGCGAAGCCCTAACTATCATGTTTGATGTGCTACATGATGAGTTGAAATACCCACCTAGCATACACATGCCATGATTAGTAGGAATTGTGAGTAAGCCTCTGTATAGGGTACTTTGGAGACTTCATCTCCCTCAATTCTCCCGAGTGAGTTGTTGCTAATCTCCATGCTCTTTGCAATCATGTGGAGTGGATTTTAGGAGAAATTACATTTCCGCTTTGTATTCGAATTAGGGGTGACACAACCCTTGCGTGATTGTACTGCAAGTGTGACAAACGCCCTTTTGCGTATGTACCGCAAGTGCACGGGTTTGCCAAAGTAATAATACTTTGGTGAGTGAGTAGTCGAATCCACAGGGAATAGTGATTAGAAACACAAAGATTGCTATTTAACTAGAATGAAGATGAATCGATAATGATGTGAATAAGAATCAATGCAACTAGAAATAAGAAAAGAAGAAGGAGGCGCAAATAAAAGATAGGAGAGGCAATCTACGATAAATGGGACACCAGGACATTGCTCACCCTAGGACTATTGTTTCAAGTGTAAGATCAATCATTATGTTCCCTAACTAATGCTTAATGAGTCATGGAGATCCTTAAACACACGGTCCCAAAACTTAAGGTCAATCATGACTAACCATACACTATGCCCCGGTGGACAAATCTTTCAGTCTCGACACCTCACACTGTGCTAGGTTGGTTTGAGCTATAGGGATTCCAAGTGATAAACCCTATTCCCTAAAATAGATCTAACCATTTGGTATAGGCGAAAGACCCCTAGTGACAATTATGCCCCAGATACCAAGGATTACTTCAACACTTCACTCTGTTGCTTGCTGACAATGCCCCTTGCCTGTTACCCGCAAGTGCACTGGTTTATCGAAGTAATAAATCCCAGGTGAGTGGAGTATTGTATCCACAGGGAGTAGGGAATAAAAATACTAAGATTGCTACTTAACCAAGTGAAGATGAACAATGATTATGTTGATGAAATGTAATAAAAACAGAAATAAAAGAAACAAGAACGAGAGGCACAAATAAGTGAGAGGAAAGGCAATCGATAGAAGTGGGGTACTCGGACAATGCTCCACCTAGGACTAATGTTTCAAGTGCAAGACCAACTATTATGTCTCCTAATTGATGCTTAATGAGTCGTGGACATCCTTAAATACACGGTCCAAATCTAAGGTCAACCATGACTAACTCTACACTATGCCCCAGTAGAGAAATCAAACAGTCTCAACACCTCACATGTGTAAAGTAGCAAAACGCTCTAGGGATTCCAGGTGATAAACCCTATTATTATGTGTAGATCTAACCCTTTGGTCCAGGCGAAAGATCCCTAGTCACAATTAAGCCCCAGGTGCTAAAGTCACTTCAACGCTTCACTCTGTTGCTCGCGCAACTAAGCCCTAGCGGACTTCATCCTAGCCCTTCACTCTACTATGACTGCAAAGACCTCTTGGAATGTGGAGGTAGGATAAATCACATTGGAAGGGAAAGGGGACGCTCTACTACCTCTTGACTCACCCTCTTAATCGTCTCCAACATTGCTTTGTCTAACCCTCATGGTGTGTCACTCATCCACAAAGGTTGCCAATATGGTATCTCAACCCTAGTGTCACTCTAAGAGAGAAATCATTTAACAAGCATTCAATATTAGAACTCAATTAGAGGCATCAATTAAGGAAAGTATAATAAAAGGTCAATGAAACAAATACTTCTTAGGGTTTACAAAATCCAAGTACCCACTAGGGGGTTTAGCTCTCCATGGAGCAAAATACAATCAATAATAAAATCAAAAGTAAAAACAGGTAATCCATAGGAAAACCACATCGGTGTTCGTGTCGATGGTCTAGTGGAGTAGCCTCTTCTTCTCCAACGGTCCCCTTGTCCGGCCTAGGGCACACCTCACTGGATCGATGCTGACGAAAGCTCCCCCAATAATCTGTTCCAAGAGAAGCGCGGTGTCGAATCTGTAGGACCATTCCAAAGACTTGCCAAAAGCCTCTCTAAATCCTAGCCGACGGGCTTCCAAAAGATGGAGAAAAGTTGGAGAGAAGGATGAAAGATTCAGGGCTTAAATAGGACTGAAATAGAGCATCCACACGGGCCTATGGATTTTTCACACGCCCCTGTGGAATTTCCACACGCCCGTGTGGATTCTCTAGAATCCTGATTTTCGGCCGGCTGTGAACAATAATTGCTATGGTGCATTGCTTGCTACAGTAACCTGCTACAATACCCCCCACCCCCCGTGCCAAAAACACTCCCGATTCCACACTTTTCATCGAGGCAACATAAATATGTTCACATCTATGCCGTACATCTTGACGCTTCTTCAATAAAAAGCCTCATTAGTGAAGATCTTACTATCCATGCACAAGTCGGGATATGCAAATGCGACTGCCTTCATGCCCTCCAACTCATTGTAATTGCTTGAATACATGGAGGTTAGCACATATTCACGTATCTTCGAACCTAACTTGTGTCTTCGCTTTTGTTCCTTCCAAGATTCCACCAAATAGTATATTCACGATCTACTTAGCCTTTTTTTCTTAATACTTAGCTTCACAAACCTACATGCGGGAAAGTATCACAAATACACATGTATTAGCGCTAAAACCTGATAAAAGTAATGCTCATCCTAAAAAAAATACTTTATATTACTAATACACAAGCACTTATCAAACTCCCCCACACTTAAGCTTTTGCTTGTCCTCAAGCAAAAAATATGCAAGGAGGGCATTCTACAAGTAAGGAAAATTTCGACATTAAATACAAAAAACCAATGCTCTAGCTAAAAACTCGAATAAAAAAGGACAACAAACCCGAAATCGTGTAAATGTGTGTAAAACTCACTCAAATAAACCCAAAGTATACTCTTTAATGTTCCAAGTATAAGGGACTTATTTAACCACAAAACGTAACAAAACAAAAAGATGGTAGTAGCTTCACACATCCTCTAATATAGTCCTTTCCGAAGCGGCCGCTACGGTAGCTTTCATACTTTCGAGGTTGTAGCTCTTTCTACCGGGGTGGTAGCTTTCACTCATCCCATGAGATAGCACTTTCTTTCATTAAGGCATAACTAGTATCCGACTTATGAGAGTATCTTCATACTTCATAGGTGGTAGCTCTTTCCACCCAAAATGCACAACTAAACAATATATCTTTCTTTTTTCAGTTAAGGAAAACATCAAAAAATAAAACTACTTAGTCCATTAACCACCGAACTTGAGTTTCCAAAAGAGTTTCATGAGCGAGTTGTGCAACAAGTGTCAATCGGGCAAAAATTCCTGGAAATTCAAGAAAAAACTAGAGCATGAGAATATTCAATGTTAAAAATTCTCCTAACTCAAGAATACAATCATTGCAACTAAGGTGAACCGCCATTGGCTACGTGAGCATGTATGTCAATCAAAACTTATGTAAAGGATATGTGTAAAGTGAACTCCCCCCCACACTTAAGATGTATATTGCCCTCAATGTAGACATGCAAGCACAATAGAAAATATAGCAATCAAGCAAATATGTGGGAGTGGCAATTGAAACAATACTCCCCTGACTCCGAGTGTTGCATTTGATGTAGCTAAATTGTGGGACTGAAGTTCCAACGGATAGTAAAGCACACCCGGCCAAGTGTAAAACACCTTGACCGTGTCCATGACTAGTTCTCAATTCCCATACTGACAAGACCATCTGCACGCATACACAAGGGGTTTAGTGAAGCTTAATGAACAAAAATAACTCGAGTATATAAAAGATAGAGCAATGAAATACAACTGGAGACGAAAATAAAAGATGAACTCAGAAGGAAGATCCTTTCTGAGTGTACAAGTCCAAAAGATAATGCAAAAGTAAAATACGAGAAAATAAAAGAAATAAAAGAAAAGACGCCTCAAGCGTCGGTGTCATCCGCAATTTGCTCTTCTTTATTGAAGCATCCGATGTCTGTGTCCAACATATGGAGACCATACTAAGATGTCATGAAGCCTCCTATAAAAACCTTGAGCATCAATTAGGAGGGATACTTGACACACTCTCCAAGGAACAACAACCATTTAAGCAAACAATTCAACTTCCTTATAGAGATGATGTGGTAGTGATCGGCAATGAAGAAGTTGGCCGGAACGAGTATGATGTTGTCAAGATTGAGGGGATGCAAGAAAAACCTTTCATTCAATGTGAGGATTGTTTGAATGGACAGTATGTTTGTGAGCAAGAAATGATGCAAGGAGGGTCGGTTAAGACATATTGCTTTCAAGTTGAAATGGAAGAAGAAGTAAATCCTAAGGTAATGGAATGAGCACCCCTATTTGGGATTGATCAACTCATAAATTTCTCGGGTTGGACAGAGAATACACAGGGGCGTGCATCTGCCCCTGTGGGTCGGGCACACGTGCGTGGGAAATTTCCACACGCCCGTATGGATGCGTTCAGAAGCATAGGGTGTCATCCCGAGAAACCACATGGGCTTGCGTTTGCCCCTGTGGGTCTCTCATGTGTAGTCACACGCCCGTGTCGATGTACAAAACTCAAAAAGGCTGCGTTTTCTGTTTATAAATTTATTTTGCGTTTTCATCTTTTCACTTCCAAACATTCTGAGAACGCATCCTTGCACTCTCTAGAGCTCTCATCGTCGTTTTAGAGGGTTGTTACTTGAGTTTTCCGGTAGTTTTCTATTCTTTCATTCTCATTTCCTCGTTAAGCTTCTCTTTCTCTTTTCTTCGTCCAATCTTCATTTATTTTGCAGCACCAGCATCATCTTCCCCAGCAGAGGCAACTAATGCACCAACAATTAACACCAACACTTGAGGCGTCTTTACCTTCTTTTTTCTTATTTTTTGTATTTTATTTTTGCATTTTATTTTGGACTTGTATACTCAGAAAGGATCTTCTTTCTGAGTTTATCTTTTATTTTTGTCTCGAGTTGTGTTTTATTGCTGTCTTTTATATACTCGAGTCGTTTTTGTTTATTGGGCTTCACTGAACCCCTTGTGTATGCGTGCAGATGGTCTTGTCAGTATGAAAATTGAGAACTAGTCATGGACATGGCCAATGTGTTGCACTTTGCCGTGTGTGCTTCACAACCCGTTGGAATTCAACTCCCAAGGATTTAGCTCCATCAAACGCACCACTAGGAGTCAGGGGAGTATTGTTTCAAATTCCTCTCCCACATATGTTTTAAATTGTGTTACTTTTATTGTTCTTGCATGTGTACATTGAGGCCAATGCACATCTTAAGTGTGGGGGGGAGTTCACGTTGCACATGTCCTTTACATAATTTTTGATTGACATACATGCTCACATAGCCAATAGCGGTTCTCCTTAGTTGCAATGAGTGTATTCTTGAGTTTTGGAGAATTTTAACATCGAATGTTTTCATGCTCTAGTTTGTTCTTGAATTTTTTAAAAATTTTTGCCCGATTGACACTTGTTGCATCACTCGCTCATGCAACTCTTTTGGAAACTCAAGTTTGATGTTTAAAGGACTAAATTAGTTTTGTTTCTTGTGTTATTTTGATAAAAAAACAAAAAACAAAAAATAAAAATAAAAATAAAATAAAATAAAAATTGGAAAAAGAAAAGAAAAAAATAGATATATTGTTTAGTTGTGCACTTTGGGTGGAAAGAGCTACCACCTATGAAGTATGAAGTTCTACTCTCATAAGTTGGATACTAGTTATGCCATAATGAGAGAAAGAGCTATCTCATGGGATGAGTGAAAGCTACCACCCCGGTAGAATGAGCTACCACCATGAAAGTGTGAAAGCCACCTTAGCGGCCACTTCGGAAAGGACTACCTTAGAGGATGTGTGAAGCTACTAGCATCTTTTTGTTTTGTTATGTTTGGTTGTTAAATAAGTCCCTTATACTTGGAACATTGAGGAGTATACTTTGGGTTTACTTGAGTGAGTTTACACACACTTACACAATCTCATGTTTGTTGTCCTTTTTTTATTCGAGTTTTAAGCTAGAGCATTGATTTTTTCGTATTTAGTATCAAAATTTCCCTTACTTGTAGAATGCTCTCCTTGCATATTTTGGTGAACTTAAGGCCAAGCACTTTCAATATTTCCTTTTTCGATACTTCAATGTTTATTTTTGCTTGAGGACAACCAAAAGCTTAAGTGTGGGGGAGTTTGATAAGTGTTTGAGTGTTGAGAATGCTAAGTAATCTTTCCTTATGATGAGCATGACTTTTATCAGTTTTAAGCGCTAATACATATGTATTTGTGTTCTTTTGCGCATGTAGGGTTGTGAAGCTAAGTATTAAGAAAAGAAGCTAAAAGTAGATCGTGAACGCACTATTTGGAGTGTTTTTATGACCGTTTATTGAAGAAGCGACAAGATCTACGGCATAATCGAGGCATACTGTAGCAGGTGAGTGGGGTATCGTATCCACAGGGAGTAGGGAATAAAAATGCTGATATTGGTACTTAACCAAGTGAAGATAAACAATGATTACGTTGATAAAATATAATGCAAACAGAAATAAAAGAAACAAGAATGAGAGGCACAAATAAGTGATAGGAAAGGCAATCGATAGAAGTCGGGTACTCTTGTGGACTAGCCTCTTCTTCTCCAAAGGTCCCCTTGTTTGGCCTAGGGCATACCTCGCCGGATCGATGGCGATGAAAGCCCTCCCAATAATCTTCTTCCAAGAGAAGCGCGGTGTCGAATCTGTAGGACCACTCCAAAGACTTGCCAATAGCCTCTCTAAACCCTAGCCGACGGCCTCCCAAAAGATGGAGAAAAGTTGGAGACAAGGATGAAAGATGGGCCCCAAAATCGGGTTGAATCGCGTCTTAAATAGAGCTGGAATCGAGCATCCACACGGAAGGGAAAGAGGACGATTTGCTACCTCTCGACTCACTCTCTCAACCCTCTCCAATCTAGTATTGTCTAACCCTCATGGTGTGTCACTCATCCACAAGGATTACCAAAATGGATTCTCAACCCTAGTGTCAGTCTCAGGGAAAATCAACTCAACAAGAATTCAAGATTGGAACTCAATTAAAACATCAATTAAAAGAAGCATAATAAAGGTCAAAGAAACAACATAATCCTAAGGTTTTACAAGTCCAAGTACCCAGTAGGAGTTTAGCTCTCCATGGAGCAAAATACAATCAATAATGAAGTCAAAGGTAAAAATATGCAATCTATGAATAAAACCCTCTTGGTGTTCGTGTTGATGGTCTTGTCGAGTGGCCGCGTTTTCTCCAAAGGTCCCCTCGTCAATCCTAGTGCACACCTCGCCAGATCAGTGCCGATGAAAACTCCCCCAATAACTCTCTTTCGAAAGAAATGCGATGTCAAAGGCCGTAAACCCCTTCGAAATCTAGACATAACCTCTCCAAACCCCAGCTGCGGGCATCTCCAAAAGTGGAGAAAGATAGCCAAAAGATGGAAAAAGGGATTTTGAAATCGGGCTGAAATCGCGACTTAAATAGGATTGGAATAGGGCATCCACATGGGCGTGTGGAATTTCCACACACCCGTGTGAATCTCCAAGAAATTAATTTTCTGGGGCCTGTGAACAGTAACTACCACAGTAAATTACTACAGTGATTTGCTACAATACCTGCTAAAGTACTCCGCCAAAATACTCCCGAATCCACACTCTTCATTGAGGCAACATAAACGGGCACACGTCTACGCTGTAGATTGCGTTGCATCTTCAAATAAAAGTACATTTGACAATAATCTTGCTAGCTTTTCACAAGTCGGAACACATGAGTGTGGCTACCTTTGTGCCACTCCAATTTGCATATTTCCTTTAACACCATGGAGCATGGCACACACTCACATGTCTTTGAGCACAACTTGTGTCTTCACATTTATTCACTCCAAGATTTCATCAACTAAGTACACTCACAATCTACTTTGGCTTCTTTGTTCTATATTTATCTCCATAACCCTACATGCACAAAAGAACTCAAATCCAAATGCATTAGCGATAAAATCTGAGAAAAGTAATGCTCATCATAAGAAAAGAGTACTTCGTATTATTAATACACAAGCACTTATCAAACTCCCCCACACTTAAGCTTTTTCTTGTCCTCAAGCAAAAAATAAAACATTGAAATATAGACGAGGGAAATATTGAAAGTGCTTGGCCTTAGGTTCACCAAAGCATGTAAGGGAAGCATTCTACAAGTAAGCAGAATTTCAACACTAAATACGAAGAGTCAATGCTCTAGCTAAAAACTCGAACAAAAAAGGACAACAAACCCGAAATCGTGTGAGTGTGTGTAGACTCACTCAAGTCGACCAAACGTATACTCCTCAAAGTTCTAAGCATAGGGGACTTATTTATGTACAAGACAAAGCAAAGAGACGGTAGTAGCTGCACACATCCTCTATGATAGCCCTTTCTGAAGCGGCCGCTAAGGTGGCTTTCACACTTTCGAGGTGGTAGCTCTTTCTATCGGTGTAGTGGCTTTCACTCATCCCGTGAGATAGCTCTTTCTATCATTAGGGCATAACTAGTATCCGACTTATGAGAGTAGCTTCATACTTCATAGATGGTAGCTCTTTCCACCACAAATGCACAACCAAAACAATTATCATTTTTTTTAACTCAATTAACACAACAAAGAGAAACTGAACTAGTCCCTTAAAAATCGAACTTGAGTTTCCACAAGGTTTCAAGAGCGAGTAGTGCAACAAGTGTCAATCGGGTAAAAATTCCTAGAAATTCAAGTAGAAACTAGAGCATGAAAACATTCAATGTTAAAAAAAATCCTCCTAGACTTAAGAATATGACCATTGGAACTAAGGTGAACCGCCATTGGCTACCTGAGCATATACTTTCAGTCAAAACTTGTCCCACCCCCGCCCTCCCCCCACACACACACACACACACACACTTAAGACGTACATTGGCCTCAATGTACGCATGCAAGCGCAATAGGGATATAAATCAATCAAAAGCATATGTGGGTGTGGGCAATTGAAACAATACTCCCCTGAACTCTGAATGGGACGTTTGATGGAGCTATATTCATTGAGAGTTGAGTCCTAATGGGTTGTGGAGCACATATGGTTAAAACTAAAAGTCCATACTCACAAGACCATCTACACTTATACACAAGGGGTATTCAGTGGAGCTCAACAAAAGCAAAATGAAACTCTAGTATATAAAGATAAAGCAATGAAATACAACTCGAGACAATTAACAAAAAAGGCAAACTCAAAAGGAAGATCCTTTTTGAGTAGTATAAGTCCGAAATATAATGCAGAAATAAAATATGGAAACTAAAAATAAAGAAAAGTAAATACACCTCAAGCGTCGATGTCTACTAGTAGTTGCTCTGCTCATGGTGGTGGTGGAGAAGAAGTAACTGGTTGATCGACCGGTACTGGAACTGGTGAAGATGGTGCTAATGATGCCTGAGGGGTCGGTGGAGCTCTAGGCACCTCATAATGAATGGTGAGGTCGCGTCTCTCTCAAGTAGCTATTGTAGAATATCCAGACGTGCCATCACCTCAGTGTGGTTCGCTGTCTGTAGCACGTGAACCTCATCTAAATCGTACTAAAGGATCCCTACCAAGCTCTCAAGCCTTTCAAAACGATCAAGGGCTCGAGCCGGTGAGTAGATGCGCATTAGGGGTAGCTCATGTGCTGCACGTGGGGCCTTAATCTCCATCGGCTCTGGCTGTAGCTCAAGCGCAGGCTGAGACCCCTCTGTTGGAACTCCCTCGGCCTCGACTGGCTCTGGTGGGGGCATATTCAGCACATACACCCCATCTATATATCTCCTGATCATGGCCATCATGCGCATGGTCTCTAAGCTGAGGGGTGCTGGAACTATCATCTTCTCGAGCCCTCTGATGGCATCCATAAGACCCATCCCCATGATAAGTCTAGTGATATATGGGATGAGAAGATCACCCCCACGCTCGCATACTGCCCCTGGTGTCTCAAATACTCGGCCATAATGTGTCCTAGATGCAACGGCTCGCTTAGTACCATGGAGCATAAAAGTATAAAAGCTCCTGTTTGCTCAAAACTCCGGTACTGTCACCGCGGCCATTAACTGATATGCTCAGGATGGGGGTGAATGTATCTGTAGCTCGGCCGAGATAAACAAGTAGCCTTTGATACCCCGGGCTCATATTGTCCCTGTCCGCACAGCGCTCTGTATGCGCGCTGTGGTGTTAAGCTACTTGGGTAGTCTGTGGGCAACGATCGTACTCCTCTGTGGCAGTAAAGTCCACTTTATACAAGCCCAAACAGACCAGAAACTGCATGACGCTCATAATGTAGTGATGGCAAATGCTCTGAACTGTATGGTGTCACTACTGTCGAATCGACAATACGATCGGTCAAACTCAAATGATGCTAAAACCTCCAACGTTAACGAACGAATGACAGGTTCAAGAATTGATAGCAATCTATGCCAACTACATACAGTAAGCAGCTGCTCAGCCTCATCAGCCATGTCATTGGCCAACTGTACCTCCTTGAGCGAGCTCATGTCCGGGAATCATGTCTGACTGAACATGAGCTTCGACAATCGCTCAAACAGAGCCTGGTGCTCGAGAATGGCGAACTCCATACTCTTTGGCTTAGGGGACAGCTCACGAGGACATTTACTAGCTGTTTTCTTTGTTCTTGAAGCCATATCTACAAGTGTTGAAAAAGAAAAGTGATCAGTTAAATTCACAGAAGAACACTGCAGAAATCCACACGCCCGTGTGGATCCATGGGCGTGAAAGCCACACGGCCACTATGCAGAAATCCATGAAAAATACCTCTAATTCATTTTTAAACTTGTTCTAAACATGCAATAACCACTTTAGCATAGAAACAAATCACTTTCAGTAGTTTAATCAAATAAAATCAAGTAATGGTGAAGAAAAGAGAGAATGAGGGTTTACCAACAAGATGAAGATGAAAACCTTGAAATCGGCCGGAAAACTCGAGTGAAATCTCTCTAAAACTATGGTGTGAAGTTGGGAGAGTATGAGAGAGCATTCTTTTGGTGTGGAGAACTGTAAAAATGAGAAGGCGCATAAGATTTATAAAAAGAAATCGCGGCCTTTTGAATTCTGTACATCTACACAGGCATGTGGAAATTACCCACGCCCTATGTCTCCACAAAAAAGCTTCACAAGGGTAGACACATGCCCCTATGTGCTCTCAGGATGACATTCTTCGCCTCTGAATGCATCCACACGGGCGTGTGGAAATTTTCCACGCCCGTGTGCCCAACCCACAAGGGCATCCACAAGCCCTTGTGGCTCCTCTGTCCACATGAGAAATTCGTCAAAGTTTTTCACACGCCCATGTGGAAATTCCACATGGGTGTGGATTTTCACAGGGCCACTCACAGGGGCATTCACACGCCCCCTGTGTCTTCTCAGGATAGAGGGGAACTCTCTACAGGAATCCACACGGGCGTGTGGAAATTACCCATGCCCGTGTGTAGTTCACAGGGTCAGACACAAGGGCAGACACACGCCCGTGTGTCTTCTCGGGATAGATATTTGAACCTCTGGAGAGAAACACATGTCGGTGTATAAATTCTACACGGGCATGTGAGCGTGACAAGGTCGTTCACAGGGGTAGACACACGCCCCTGTGTCTTCTTGGGATAAACTTTGAATGATAACACACCCTCGTGTGGAAATTCCACACGACCATGTGTATTCTCTAGATGACTTAGAAAAAACTACAGACTCTGCAGAAAATTTCTACACATTTATATACACACTCAGAGCCTGCTTATATATGCACAAGTAACCAGAGAAACATGAAAAACATGCTCGAACGACCAAGATACTTCGGCACACACAAGTAAACACATGAAAACACCAAAGACCCACGAGAAAATCCCAACAATAGCATGTAAAAGATCAAGACACCAACACTTAAACTCCTATTCTTGCAAACTCTAATTAATACTTAGAAAAATAGTAAAAGCTTGGGTTGACTCCTAAGAAGCAATTGTTTAACGTCACTTAGCTTGGCGTACCTCTTCTTACCTCACGGAGGTTCATGGATAAAGAATAATTCTTTGTCATCTCTACTCACCTCTCTTCCAAAGTATGGTTTTAGCCGATGCCCATTCACCTTAAATGTACCTTTCTAATGGTGAGTAATTTCAATAGCACCATGGGTTGATACTTCAGTTACAGTGTATGGCCCAAACCATCTAGACTTGAGCTTCTCTGGAAATAATCGTAGGCGAGAATTGAACAATAGCACATAATCTCCAACTATAATTTTTTTCGGATTTTTGATATGCTTGTCATGTCACTTCCGAATTCTTGTAAATTCTTGCATTCTCATATGCCCTCATCCTCCATTCGTTCAATTCATTTAGATGGAGCATTCTTTGTTCCCTCGGCTTTCGCAAGTCAAATTTCATGGCTTTGATGGCCCAGTAGGCTTTATGCTCGAGCTCCACGGGTAAATGACACAATTTATCATACACCAAGTTATAGGGAGTGGCCCCTATTAGGGTTTTATATGCCATTCTATGAGCCCAAAGTGTGTCATCCAATCGCTCTGACCAATCCCGCTTGACCACTTGTTTTCGGATGATGGGGGTGGCAAGGCGGTGATGCACACCATAGCGCTTCAGTACTTTTTCAAGTTGGGTGTTACAAAAATGTGTTCCTTGATCACTAATGATAATTCATGGAGTTCTAAATCGAGTGAACAACCTCTTCTGAAATTTCACCACAGTTCGAGCATCATTGGTAGGCAGAGCTTGAGCCTCCACCCATTTAGAGACATAGTCGACCGCCAACAAGATATATTGATTACCATTAGACTTTGGAAATGGTCCCATGAAATCAATACCCCACACATCAAACACCTCACAAAATTGCATCGGATTCTGAGGCATTTCATCCCTTCACAATAGATTTCTGGATCTCTGATAACTGTCGCATCGAAGAACAAACTGATGTGCATCCTGAAATAAAGTTGGCCAACAGAATCCAGTGGGCAAAGCTTTTTCGGCAGTTCTACTTGAAGCATAATGCCCCCCAACTGGCCAGAAATTACAATGTGCAATGATGTCCCAACCTTCTTCCCTTGATACACATCTTCTAACCACATGGTCTGTATAGATGCGGAACAAATATGGATCCTCCCAAAAGTAATTCTTTAAATCGCTAAAGAACTTCTTCTTTTACCGGAAGGTTAAACCCTGCTTAAGTACCTTCCCCGATAAGTAATTTGTGAAATCTGCGAACCATGGAGTGTCCTCTGATTCTAAACTCTAAACTGCATACAAGTGCTCCTCGGGAAAGAAATCATTAATTTCCTTACTCGCTGGCTCTTGACTTGTACACACCTCCAATCGAGACAGATGGTCTGCAACCATATTTTTGGTTCCTCTTTTATCTTTTATCTCCATATCAAACTCTTGCAATAATAAGATCCAACGAATCAATCTCGGCTTAGCATCGGCTTTGTTTATAAGATAGCAGAGTGCTGAATGATCGGTAAATACAGTAACCCTCGATAAGATGAGGTATGACCTGAATTTATCAAAAGCAAACACTACTGCTAACAATTCTTTTTCTGTAGTTGTATAATTTTCTTGAGCACTTGTAAGAGTCTTGTTAGCATAATAAATCGGTTAAAACCGTTTGCCTTTCCTTTGACCCAACACTGCTCCAACGGCATAATCACTTGCATCGCACATGAGCTCGAAGGGTTCATTCCAATCTGGCGTGATCAAAATGGGTGCTTGGACTAACTTCTCCTTCAACAAATTAAAAGCAATCAAGCACTCATCTCCAAAATCAAATGGGCATCCTTTTCAAGGAGCTTTGTCAACTGTTGAGATATCTTCGAAAAGTCCTTGATGAATCTCCTATAAAAGCCCACGCCCCCCAAGAAACTTTGGACTCCTTTCACATTTGAAGGTGGAAGAAGTCTTTCTATAACTTCAATCTTCGCCTTGTCTACCTCCATTCCCACTTGAGAAATCTTATGCCCAAGGACAATGCCTTCTTGGACCATAAAGTGACACTTCTCCCAATTAAGAACAAGATTTGTCTCTTCACATCTTATGAGCACTCTTTCCAAGTTCCTTAGACAGATGTCAAAGGAATCTCCAAACACCAAAAAAGTCATCCATAAACACCTCCATGATGTCGTCTAGGAGATCATCGAAGATGGCAGTCATGCAACGCTAGAATGTCACCAGTGTATAGCACAACCCGAAAGGCATTCTTCTGTAAGCAAAAGTACCGTAGGGACAAGTAAGTGTTGTCTTCTCTTGATCTTCTGGAGCTATGGGGATTTGGAAGTATCCTGACATACCATCAAGGAAACAGTAAAACTGATGCCCTGCCAATCACTCTAACATCTTATCAATAAATGGCAATCGAAAATGATCCTTTCGAGTTGCATCATTCAACCTTTTGTAATCAATGCAGAAGCGCCACCCTGTAACTGTTCTGGTAGGAATTAATTCATTCTTTTCATTTTTCACAACTGTCATTCCTCCTTTATTTGGAACTACTTGAGTTGGGCTCACCCATGCACTGTCGGAGACGGGATAGATGATACCTGCATCCAAAAGTTTTACCATTTCGGGCTTGACAACTTCCTTCATGTTCGGGTTTAATCTTCTCTAGGGTGGGATCACAAATTTATAGTTATCCTCCATTAATATTTTATGAGTGCAAAATGACGGGTTTATGCCTTTTATATCAGAGATCTTCCAAGCAATGGCAGATTTATGCTTCTTTAGCATGCTCACAAGCTTGTCATTTTGATCTAGAGATAGATTTGAAGCCACAATCACCGGAAGCTTTGACCCTTCCATTAGAAAGGCGTATTCCAAATGTGTCGGCAAAGTTTTAAGCTCTAACTCAGGTGGTTCCTCAATTGATGGTCGCAATCTACTTCCCTTTAATCTATAAATTTCCTCAAAATCGTCCGACTCTTGTTCAATATTATTCTCCACCTCTTCTGCTTTTGCATGTGCATCTGAATGGCCTCTAACAACAACCACATCCTCTATCTCACAAATTTCCTGTACTAAAGTTGACACACCCAACGAGAAAAATTCTTATCTTTGTTCGTGATAGGATGAGTCGAACTGAGCAAGGACCCTACCCAAACTTTCTTCCAAATGATTACTTATAGATGCCAATTCGGATTTTTCAAACTGATCCAACACACTATCTAACTAACAACTTTGACCCAGAATTCCATCCATGTAATCAACAACTGATCCTTCCACGGGATGGTTGATAGTGAATTGCTCTTGCAGGGAACAAAATGAAGTAGACTGTACTGTAAACATCTGAACTTTCTGTTCGATATCTTCAACCATTCATGTGATTGTGTCAAATAATTCGGGTATATTAATCATTCTTCCTAAAATAAAAAAAAAACAAATGAGAATGATGAAAGAATAAGGAAGTGTGAAATAGGATAAATGTTGAATAGTTAAAATAGCAAAGTGCAAAGTGCTTCTAAAATGCCTATTCCCCAGCAACGGCACCAAAAACTTGACAAATGCCCTTTTGCGTATGCACCGCAAGTGCACAAGTTTGTCAAAGTAATAATACCCCGGTGAGTGGGTTGTCGAATCCATAGGGAATAGTGATTGTGTCTTGTGGAGAAACTGTGTCTTCTCCAAAAGTCCCCTCGTCAAGCCTAGGACACACCTCGCCGGATCGGTGCGGACGAAAGCTCCCCCAATAACTCTCTTCCGAAGGAAACATGATGTCGAAGGTTTTAAACCCTTCAAAAACCTAGCCAAAGCCTCTCCAAACCCTAGCAGCGGGCATCTCCAAAGGTGGAGAAAAGATAGGCAAAAGATGGAAAAGGTGATTCTGAAATCGGGCTGAAATCACAACTTAAATGGGGATGAAATCAGGCATCCACACGGGCGCGTGGAATTTCCACACGCCTGTGTGAATCTCCACAAAATCGATTTTTTGCGGCCTATGAACAGTAACTGATACAGTAAATTTCTACAGTAATTTACTACAATACCTGCTAAAGTACTCCGCCAAAATACTTCCGAATCCACACTCTTCATTGAGGCAACATAAACGGGCACACATCTACATTGTACATTGAGTTGCATCTTCAAATAAAAGCACATTTGACGACAATTTTGCTAGTTTTGAACAAGTCGGAACAGATGAGTGTGACTGCTTTTGTGCACCTCCAATTTGCATATTTCCTTGAACACCATTGAGGTTGGCACACACTCACATGTCTTTGAGCTCAACTTGTGTCTTCATGTTTATTCACTCCAAGATTTCATCAACTAAGTGCACTCACAATCTACTTTGGTTTCTTTCTTTTTTATTTATCTCCACAACCCTACATACAGAAAAGAACACAAATACACATGCATTAGCGATAAAATATGAGAAAATAATGCTCATCGTAAGAAAAGAATTCTTCATATTACTAATACACCAGCACTTTTCAAAGTGCACAGGTTGTCAAAGTAATAAAGTTCGCTGGTGAGTGGGTAGTCATGCCACAGGGAATAGTGATCAGAAACACAAGAATTTCTATTTAACTATGATGGAGATGATTCAAAGTGGTGTGAACAATATCGATGCAAATAAAAATAAAGAAAATAAGAAAGAGACGCAAGAGAATAATAGGAGAGGCAATCGATAGAAAATGGGGCACGGGGACATTGCTCTATTTAGGACTATTGTTTCAAGTGCAAGACCAATCATTATGTCTCTTAACTGATGTTTAATGAGTCTTAGAAATCTTATAACACACGATCACAAATCTAACGTCAACCGTGACTAACCCTACAGTATGCCCCGGCGAAAAGGAGTACTCTCGACGCTTCACACTGTGTGGGGTTGCAAGAAGCTCTGGGGACTCTAAGTAATAAACCCTATTCCCTAATATAGATTTAACCCTTTGGTCCAGGCGAAAGACCCCTAGTTACAATTAAGCCCCAACACTAAGGATTACTTTAACGGTTCACTCTATTGCTTGCGTAACTAAGCCCAGTGGAGTTCCTCTCTTAGCACTTCACTCTATTGCAACCGCAAAGAACTCTTGGAACGCCGAGGTAGGATAAATCACATCCGAAGGGAAAGGGGACGTTTCGCTACCTCTCGACCCACCTTCTCGACCCTCTCCAATCTTGCTTTGTCTAACCCTCATGGTGTCTTACTCATCCACAAAGATTACCAAGATGGATTCTTAACCCTAGTGTCACTCTAAGGGAAAATGAGCCCAACAAGCATTCAAGATTGGAACTCAATTAAAAACATCAATTAAAGAAACATAATAAAAGGTCAATGAAACAAAATCATCTTAGGGTTTACAAGTCCAAGCACCCACAAGGGGTTTAGCTCTCCATGGAGCAAGATACAATCAATAGTGAAATTGAAAGTAAAAACATGCAATCTATAAGTAAAACTCCCAAATAGTCCGTATCGATGGTCTTGTAGAGTAGTCTCATCTTCTCCAAAGGTTACCTCGTCAAGCCTAGGGCACCTCTCGCTAAATCGATGCCGACGAAAGCTCCCCGAATAACTATCTTCCGAAGGAACGCTGTGTTGAAGGCCATAGAACCACTCCAAAAACCTTGTCAGAGATTCTCCAAACCCTAGCCGTGAGTGCCTCCAAAGTTGGGGAAAAGATGGAAAAAAAATTCTTCAAAATGCCTCAAATCACAACTTAAATAAGGCTGGAATTGAGATGTTGAAGCTCTCCGTCAAGGCCATCAGTTCAGATATAGGGGGGTTTATTTGTATGGCTTTTATATACTTTCATTCATTGATGGTTTATTTGGTATATTGCTCCACCGCTAGAGGGAATTTGTTCTTGTGAACCCTAGCATTCTAATCTTGTGTGGATTTTTTTTGTGCTTCTATTTAATCCGAGTTTGGTTGAGTTTCAATCTTGTTTGCCAAATGTTTACTTGCCTTATTAATCTTATAGTTGTTTGGTTTGTATAATTTGTTTACCTTGGTGAGAGAGAAGTCTCCATTAGGGTTAGAACCTCAAGATTGAAGAGGGTTGAGAAGGTGAGTCATGAGATAGTGGAACGCCCCCCTTTCCTCTCTGATTGGTATATTCTATCTCTGTATTCCCTAAGCTCTAAGAAATCATATGTGGTGTGAGGTGTTGAGATTGAGAAAGTTCTCCACGGGTCCTAGTAGGGGGTTAGGGACATTTCACCTAGAGGTAGAGTGACACGACCGAATATGCGTGTAAACCGCAAGTGCATGAGTGTCGAAGTAATAAATCTCAGGTGAGGGGTATCGTATCGACAGGGAATAGTAAATAGAGACACAATGATTTCTATCTAACTATGATGAGAATACATCGATGGTATGATGAATGGGATTTATATAAAGAGAGCAAAAAGAAATAAGAACGAGAGGCATAATAAAACTGATAGGTAAGGCAATCGATAGAAGTGCGGTACTCGGACAATGCTCCCCCTAGAATTACTGTTTCAAGTGCAAGACCAACTATTATACTTCCTAATCAATGCTCAATGAGTCGTGGAAATCCTTAAGTATACGATCCCAAATCTAAGGGCAACCGTGACTAACTCTACACTATGTCCCGGCGGAGAAATTGCTCAGTCTCAACACCTCACACAGTGTAAAGTTTCATGGAGTTCTACGGAATACAAGTGATAAACCATCTTCCTAAGTATAGACCTAACATTTTGGTCCAGGCGAAAGGCCCCTAGTCACAATTAAGCCCTAGATACTAAAGTTACTTCAACGCTTCACTCTATTACTTGCGCAACTAAGCCATAGTGGAGTTCATCCTTTAGCACTTCACTCTATTGTGACCGCAAAGAACCCTAGGAAATGGAGGTAGGATAAATCACACCGGAGGGAAAAGGTGAAGCACCGCTTCCTCTCGACTCACCCTCTCAACCCTCTCCAATCTAGCATTGTCTAACCCTCATGGTGTGTCACTCATCCACAAAAGCTACCAAGATAGACTCTCAACCCTAGTGTCACTATAAGAGAGAAATCATTCAACAAACATTCAAGATTGGAACTTAATTAAAGACATCAATTAAGGAAAGCATAATAAAAGGTCAATGAAACAATAACATCCTAAGGTTTACAAAATCCAAGTACCCAGTAGGAGAAAGCTCTCCATGGAGCACAATACAATCAACAATGAAATCGAAAATAAAAACAAGTGTTCCATAAGAAAACCCCCTCAGTATTCATGTTGATGGTCTGTTGGAGTGCTCTCATCCTCTCCAAACGTCCCCTTGTCAAGCCTAGGGCACGCCTCGCAGAATCGGTGCCGACGAAAGCTCTCCCAATAACTATCTTCTAAAAGATTCGTGGTGTCGAAGCCGGAGAACCACTCCAAAAGCCTTGCCAAAACCCCTCTAACCTATACCTGTCGGCCTCTCAAAAGATGGAAAAAAGATGGGAAAAAGGATGCTGAAATCGGGCTGAATCGCGGCTTTAAAAGGGCTGTAATCGGGCATCCCCACAGGGATGGGAAATTTCCACATGCCTGTGCGGATTCTCTGTAAATCTCATTTTCAGCCGGCTGTGAACAGTAATAGTGCTTTGCTACAGTAACTTGCTACAGTAATAACGACAAAAACACTCCCGAATCCAGTTTTCATCAAGGCAACATAGACTGGCACACGTTTATGCCGTAGATTGCATTGCTTCTTCAATAAACATGTTCATTGGTGAAGATCTTGCTATCATTGTACAAGTTCAGATACGCAAATGTGACTGCGTTTGTGCCTCTCCAACTCATTGTAATGGCTTGAATACATAGAGGTTGGCACACATACACGTATCTTAGAGCCCCACTTGTGTCTTCGAGTTTGTTGCTTCGAAGATTCCACCAAATAGTGTGTTCTCGATCTACTTTTGGCTTATTTTTTTAAAACATAAACCTACATGCACAAAAGAACACAAATACACATTTATTAGTGCTTAAACCTGAGAAAAGTAACTGTTTTTGTAAGGAAAGAACACTTCGCATTCTTAACACACAAGCGTTTATCAAACTCCCATACACGTAAGCTTTTGCTTATCCTCAAGTAAAAATAAAACATTGAAGTATAGAAGAAGGAAATATTGAAAGTGCTTGGCCTTAGGTTCACCAAAGCATGGAAGGAGAGCATTCTACAAATAAGGGAAATTTCAATACTAAATGCGAAAAATTAATACTCTAGCTAAAAAGTCGAATAAAAAAGAACAACAAACCTGAGATCGTGTAAGTGTGTGTAAACTCACTCAAGTAAACCCAAAGTATACTCCTCAACGTTCTAAGTATAAGGGACTTATTTAACTACAAAACGTAACAAAAACAAAAACATGGAAGTATCTTCACACATCCTCTAAGGTAGCCCTTTCCAAAGCGGCCGCTAAGTTCATGACTAGTTCTCAATTCCCATACTGACAAGACCATGGGTTCAGTGAAGCTTAATAAACAAAAACAACTTGAGTATATAAAAGATAGAGCATTGAAATATAACTTGAGACAAAAATAAAAGATAAACTTCGAAGGAAGATCCTTTCTGAGTATACAGGTTCAAAATAAAATGCAAAAATAAATTATGAAAAATAAGAACAAAGAAGGTAAAGACGCCTCTAGTGTCGGTGTCAATTGCTGGTGCATTTGTTGCCGCTGCTGGTGAAGATGATGCTGGTGCTGCAAAATAAATGAAGATTAGGTGAAGAAAAGAGAAAGAGAAGCTTACCAATGAAATGAGAATGAAAAAATAGAAAAAATGGCCGAAAAACAAAAGTAACAACCCTCTAAAACGACAGTGAGAGGTCAGGAGAGTGCAAGGATGCGTTCCCAAAATGTTTGGGAGTGAAAAGATGAAAAGGCAAAATAAATTTATAAAGAGAAAGCGCAAACTTTTGTGTTCTGGACATCCACACGGACGTGTGGAAATTACCCACGCCCGTGTGACTCCACAGGAGAGACGTACAGGGGCAGACGCACGCCCCTGTGGCTTCTTGGGATGACACCTTATACTTCTAAATGCATCCACACGGGCGTGCGAAAAATTCCCACGCCTATGTGCCCGACATACAAGGGCAGACGCATGCCCCTTTGGCTTCTCTGTCATACCGAGAAAATTCTGTAAGTGTTTCACACGCCCCTGTGGAATTTCCGCACGGGCGTGGTTCCTTACTTTGCAATTCACAGGGGTAGACACACGCCCCTATGTCTTCCTGGGATGGAGGAGAAATTCTCAGCGGAGAACCACACAGGCGTGCGGAAATTACCCACGCCCATACGTTTGTTAAAAGAATCACCCACAGTGGCGAGTCCACGCCCCTGTGTTTCTCGGGAAAAATCTCTAAGTTTCTGCAGGGAAACACACGCCCCTGCGGAAATTCCACAGGGGGAAGAACCATCACAAGGTCACTCATAAGGGCGAGTCCACGCCCCTGTGGCGTCTCTGGAAATTTCACACGGGCGTGTGTTTTCTCTAGACACTTAGAAAGCTTTGTAGGCTCTGTAGAAAATTCCTGAACACAGATATACACTCAGAGCCTGCCTAACAATGTAATTTTAAACAGAGAAAACATGAAAAACATGCTCAAACGACCAAGAATCTTCGTCACACGCGATTAGGCACACGATAACACCACAATGTCCACAAGAAAATCACAGCAAAAAAGCATCTAAGAATCAAGACACCAACACTTAAAGCATTATTCATGCAAATACTAACTAAAAACTAGAAAAACATTAGAAACTTGGGTTACCTCCCTAGAAGCGTTTGTTTTACGTCACTTAACTTGACATATCTCTTCCTTACCTTATAGAGGCTTGAAAAGAGTATGTTCCTCCCGACTAGACATTGCAAAGCTACTTCCTTTAAACCAAAAATCTACTTGCGGGGGTGGAATATTTGTTGGATAGTCCAACCATCTTACCTTTGGCCTCCAAGGAAACAATTTGGGTTGGGAATTGTCCAAGCTTAGCACAGGTGAGTCATTAGATGGCTTTAATCTCCTACCTACATCTTCATCCAAACCCAAAATCTCTTTCTTGCAATTGATGAGTTGATCAATCCCAAGGAGGAGTACTCATTCCATTACCTTAGGATTTACTTCTTCTTCCATTTCAACTTGAAAGCAATCTTTCTTCACCAACCCTCCTTGTATCATTTCTTGCTCACAAACATACTATCCATTCAAACAATCCTAACATTGAATGAAAGGTTCTTCTTGCATCCCCTCAATCTTGACAATATCATACTCGTTCCGCCCAACTTCTTCATAGCCGATCACTACCACATCTTCTCTATAAAGAATTTCAATTGCTTTGTCAAATGCTTGTTGTTCCTCGGAGAGTGTGTCAAGTATTCCTCCTAATTGATGTTGAAGGTTTTTATAGGAGGCTTCATGATATCTTAGTGTGGTCTCCATATTTTGGACGTAGACATTGGATGCCTCAATAAAGTTAGCTAATACTCTTTGCAACTAAAGTGCATCCTCTCCGAGTATCTCACCCTTTTGACATTCTTCTTGAAGTTCTTCCAAATATTATCCATCACTATTCCGCAAGAAGTTTGGGTAGCCCTTTTCAATTGGATGATTTGTGTTGCAACAAGGAATGCTCTGTTATTGTGAAACAATAATTCTATCAACTTTTTCACTTAGAGCTTCAACTCGATAATACAGAGCAATGAGTGGATCAATTATCATTTAAACTCCTTGCAAGAAAAAGTAAGACATGACAAAAGAAAACAAATTAGAATGATGGAAGAATAAGAAAGTGTGAAATAGAATAAATGATAAATAGCTAAAATAGCAAAGTGCAAAGTGTCTCTAAAACGCCTATTCCCCAGCAACGAGCAAAAAACTTGATGATAAGTGCTTCTGTGATAAGAATGCGAAGTGTTCTTTCCTTATGATGAGCATTACTTTTAGCAGATTTAAGCGTTAATACATGTGTATTTGTGTTCTTTTGCGCATGTAGGGTTGTGAATTTAAGTATTAAGAAAAAAAGTCAAAAGTAGATCATGAACGCAGTATTTGGTGGAATCTTGGAAGCAACAAATGTGAAGACACAAGTGGGGCTCTAAGATATGTGAATATGTGTCAATCTCCATGTATTCAACCCATTACAATGAGTTGGAGGGGCACATAAGCAGTCACATTTGCGTATCCCAACTTGTGAACATTTATGTTGCCTCGATTAAAAGTGGATTCGGGAGTGTTTTTGGCGGGGGGTACTTAGCAGGTGGAACATCCACAGGCGTGTGGAACAGAATTCTAGAGAATTCACACGGGCGTGTGGAACATCCACAGGCCCATGTGGATGCCCGATTCCAGCCTATTTAAAGCCATTTTTCAGCCCAATTTCAGCATTTTTTTCTCCATTTTTTCCCCAACTTTCAAGAGGGCGGCGGCTAGGGTTTTGAGAGATATTGGCAATGATTTTGGAGTGGTTCTATGGCTTCGACATCGCGCTCCACTTGGAAGAATTTTATTGTGGGAGCTTTCGTCGGCACCGATACGGCGAGGTGTGCCCTAGGCCGGACAATGGGACCTTTGGAGAAGACGACGCCACTCCATAAGACCATCGACACGACTACCGGGAGGGTTTTTCTATGGATTACTTGTTTTTACTTTCGATTTCATTGTTGATTGTAACTAGCTCCATAGAGAGCTAAACCCCTAGTGGGTACTTGGATTTGTGAACCCTGGGATGTATTTGTTTCATTAAACCTTTTTATTATAGTTTCATTAATTGATGCTTTAATTGAGTTCCAATCTTGAATGTTTGATTGAATGAATACTCCCTTAGAGTGACAAAAGGGTTGAGAGTTCTTATTGGTAACCCTTGTGAGTTAGTGACACACCACGAGAGTTAGACAAAGCTAGATTGGAGAGGGTTGAGAGGGTGAGCCGAGTGGTAGCGGAGCGTCCCCTTTCCCATCCGGTGTGGTTTATCCTACCTCTATTTCCTCGAGTTCTTTATTGTCATAGTAGAATGAATGGGCTAAGGGATGACCTTTTGCAGGGGCTTAGTTGTAGAGGCAACGGAGTGAAGCGTTGAAGTGATATTAGCACCTAGGGCTTAATTGTGACTACGGACCTTCCACCTGGACCAAAGGTTTAGGTGTACATCTAGGAAGAGTATGTATCACTTGGAATCCCTAGAACTCATTGTGATTCTATACAAGTGTGAGGTGTTGAGATTGTTCGATTTCTCCTCCGGACATGTATAGAGTCAGGCATGGTTGACCTTAGATTTGGGACCATGTATTGAAGGATCTCCTCGACTCATTAATGCATTAGTTAGGAAGCATAATAGAGAGTTTTGCACTTAAACCGATCGTCCTAGGTAGAACAATATCTGAGTACCCCATTTATATCTATTGCCTTACCTCCCCTTTACTTGTGCTTCTCTTTGTTGTCTATTTTATTCTTGTTTACATAACATCTTGTTAACAAAACCATTATTCATCTTTTACTTGGTTAAGATACAATTTAAGTATTTTTACTCCCTACTCCCTATGGATATGATACCCACTCACTTGGGATTTTATTACGCGACAAACCGGTGCACTTGCGGGACATACGCAATTGGCGTTATCATTTGGCATGACCGAATATGTGTGTAAACCGCAAGTACACGGGTGTCGAAGTAATAAATCCTACGTGAGTGGGTATCGTATCCACAGGGAATAGTGAATAGAAACACAATGATTCCTATCTAACTATGATGAGAATAAATCGATGGTATGATGAATGAGATTTATATAAAAAGAGATAAAAGAAATAAGAAGGAGAGGCACAATAAAATTGAGAGGTAAGGCAATCGATAAAAGTGGGGTACTCGAACAATGCTCCCCAAGGATTAATGTTTGAAGTGCAAGACCAACAATTATACTTCTCAATCAATGCTCAATGAGTCGTGGAAATCCTTAAGCACACGGTCCCAAATCTAAGGTCAACCGTGACTCACTCTACATTATATCCCGATGGATAAATCGCTCAGTCTCAACACCTCACACTTCGTAAAGTTGCATGGACTTCTATTAAATCCAAGTGATAAACCCTCTTCCTATGTATAGACCTAACAATTTGTTCTAGGCGAAAAGACCCTAGTCACAATTAAGCCCCATATACTAAAGTCACTTCAATGCTTCACTCTGTTGCTCATGCAACTAAGCCCCAGCGGAGTTCATCCTTTAGCACTTCACTCTATTGTGACCGGAAAGACTCTGGGAAATGTAGGTAGGATAAATCACACCGGAGGAGAAAGGGGACGCTCCGCTACCTCTCGACTCACCGTCTTAACCCTCTCCAAACTAGCATTGTCTAACACTCATGGTCTGTCACTCATCCACAAAGGCTACCAAGATGGACTCTCAACCCTAGTGTCACTCTAAGGGAGGAATCTTTCAACAAGCATTCAAGATTGGAACACAATTAAAGACATCAATTAAGTAAAACAAAATAAAAGGTTAATGAAATAATAACATCCTAGGGTTTACAAAATCCAAGTACCCACTAGGAGGTTTAGCTCTCCATGGACGACAATACAATCAACAATAAAATCGAAAGTAAAAACAAGTGTTCCATAAGAAAACCCCCTCGATATTCATGTCGATGGTCTTGTGGAGTGGCCTCGTCCTCACCAAAGAACCCTTTGTCAAGCCTAGGGCACACCTCGCCAAATCGGTGCCGATGAAAACCCCCCCAATAACTATCTTCCAAGAGAATTGCGGTGTCGAAACCGGAGAACCACTCCAAAAGCCTTGCAAAACCACTCTAAACCCTAGCCGCAAGCCTCTCAAAAGATGGAGAAAAGATGGGAAAAAGGATGCTGACATCGGGCTGAATCTCGGCTTTAAAAGAGCTGGAATCCGGCATCCTCACGGGTATGGGGAATTTCCACACGTCCGTGTGATTTCTTTGGAAATCTCATTTTCAGTCGGCTATGAACAGTACTACTACAGTGTTTTGCTACACTAACCTGCTGCAGTACCCCCCGCCCAGAACACTCCCGAATCCTCTTTTCATCGGACAAGATAAACAAGCACACGTTTATGCCGTAGATTGCGTCGCTTCTTTAATAAACGGGGTCATTGGAAGATCTTGCTATCATTGTACAAGTTGAGATACGCAAATGTGACTGTCTTCGTGCCCCTCCAACTCTTTGTAATTGCTTAAATACATGGAGGTTGGTACAAATTCACGTATCTTAGAGCCTCACTTGTCTCTTTGCATTTGTTGCTTCCAAGATTCCACCAAATAGTGCATATACAGATAAACATTTATTAGCGCTTAAGACGGATAAAAATAATGCTTATTGTAAGGAAAGAACACTTCGCATTCTTAACACACAAGCACTTATCATAGAGTTAGGTCTATTCATAGAAATTGGATACACCCTTTGGAATCTCTAGAGTGTTATGCAGTCATATGTGGTGTGAGGTGTTGAGACTGAGAGATTTCTCAGCCGAGACCTCTTAAGGGACTAGTATTAGTGATCTCATGGCAGGATCCGATTATATTTGGATTTTCACACATACTCATTCTAAAAACACTTTACACACCTATTACCTAATAACAAAATCCTATGGGGAGCATTGCCTGAATACCCCACTTTTACTGATTGAGATCTCCCTCTATTTTACCCTTGTATATTCATCTTTGGTATTCATTTCTTCGCACACTAGATGATCACATCATCCCATTGATCATTAGGCAAGATAGTAGAGAAACAGTTAGTAGTAGTAACCCTATTCCCTGAGGATTCGACTACCCGACCCGTTGGGTACTTTATTAGTTCGACATATGTGCACTTTTAGTACACACACAAGAGGTGTGACTAGAATTCAGAAAGAAATTGATGTCTGGGCATAGTTTCCCTCTAGGGTTGTTGAGTACAGGACAATGATCGTCTAAACCCCAATCTAATTTGAATCGAGAGATGTTCAGAATTATACTAAACCCCAATTTCTCAGATGAATAGTAACTGAATATGTATAGAGCTGATACATACAGCCACACAATCGCATTAACACTCCATGAAAGTTCACTATGAGCTAATGACTATCTCATAAGTAGATAATCTCCCCCTATAGAAGGATTACCCCTTGATAAGTGCTTGTGTAATAGTAACGCTAACAATTCTTTTCTTACATGAACATTACTTTTCTCATGTTTTATCGCTTATGCATATATATTTGTGTTCTTTTGTGTGTGTAAGGTTATGGAGATTATTATGAAAGAAAGAAACCAAAAGTAGATCATGGATGCAAATTGTTAATGAAATTTTGGAGTGAACAAACGTGAAGACACAAGTTGTGCTCAAAGACAAGTGAGTGTGTGCTAACCTCTGTTGTGCTTGAGTGAAGATGCAAATTGGAGGGGCACAAAGGTAGTCACGCTCATGTGTTCCGACTTGTGCAACACTAGCAAGATCTTCCTCAAATGTGATTTTGTTTAAGAAGCAATTCGATCTACCGCATGAATGTGTGGTCATTCATGTGGCCTCGATGAAAAGTGTGGATTCGGGAGTATTTTGGTAGCGTATTGTAGCAGGTACTGTAGAGAAATACTGTAGTAAAGTTACTGTAGAAGTTACTATTTGTAGGCAACAGAAAATCAATTCCTGCAGATTCACACAGGCGTGTGGAATTTTCACACGCCTGTGTGGATGCCCGATTCCAGCCCTATCTAATTCGCGATTTCAGCCCGTCTTGGGGATCCCTTTCTCTATCTTTTTCTCATCTTTTCTCCATCTTTGGAAGCTGATAAGTGCTTGTATGATAAGAATGAGAAGTGTTCTTTCCTTATGATGAGCATTACTTTTTTTAGGTTTTAGCGCTAATACTTGTGCATTTGTGTTACTTTCATGCATATAAGGTTGAGAAGCCGAATGTTAAAGAAAGAAGCCAATGCAGACAGTGAAGGCACTATTTGGAGAAAATCTTGAGAAGGGTCAAATCCGAAGACGTAAGTCGGGTTCAAGATGCGAGAATGTGTGCCAACCTGCATGTATTCAAGCTAGCATAATGGTTTAGAGCGGCACAAAGGCAGTCACATTCGAGTATTTTGGCTTATGCATTGATAGCAAGATCTTCACCAATGAGGCCGGTTATTGAAAAAAGCAAAGCAATCTACGATGTGAACGTGTGCCCGTTGACGTTACCTCGATGAACACATGGATTCGGGAGTGTTTCGGGCCGGTATTGTAGCAAGTACTGTTCACAAATGGTTGAAAAAGAGAATTCTAGAGAATCCACAAGGGCGTGTGGAAATTATCCACGACCGTGCAGAAATTCCACAGGCTCGTGTTGCAAATCCACAGGGGCGTGTGGATGCCTAATTCCAGCCCTATTTATGCCGTGATTCAGCCCCAATTTGGGGATTCTTCTCTCCATTCTTTCCCAAACTTGAGAGGGGGTTGTGGCGAGGGTTTTGAGATGTATTGGCAGGGTTTTTTGGAGAGGTTTTTCGGCTTCGACTTCGCGCTCTACTTGGAAGAAGGATATTGGGTGAGCTTTCGTTGGCACCAATCCGGCGAGGAACTTGCCTCCGGGGAAGTTGGCCAAGCTTCGCAATGAGATGGTCGAAGCTTTTCTTGCTAGATACTTCCCTCCAGGGAAGTCGGCCAAGTTTCAAAATGAGATATCGTCGTTTCTGCAGATGGAATTGGAATCATTGTTTGAGACATGGGAGCACTTTCAGGATCTTTTGCGGAGGAGCCCACAACACGGATTTCCCGAATGGATGATTATTCAGACTTTTATAATGGGTTGAATCCGAGTGAGTACAAGGCAATTGTTAGATGCCGCCATAGGAGGTACAATGGGTAGTAAAACTACGGAAGAAGCCCGACTGTTAGTAGAAGACATGGATATGAACAAATTATCAGTGGAATGCGTGGGAAAGGAAGAAGGTGGCCGGGCTCCAAAAATAGATGCAGTCACTTCTTTGGCAGCCCAAGTGGAATCATTAAGTAAGAAGTTAGACCTTTTAACTTCGAATAGAGTGGCGGCCGTAACTACTTGCACTGGGTTTGGCGGAGGACATGCTCCCTCTGATTGCTCGATCTCTATTGGTGATGTATCTTTGGTGGAGAAAGTCAACTTTGTGGGTAATGCAATGAGGAACCAAGGTAATCCATACAACAACACCTACAATCAGGGTTGGAAGAATCATCCTAACTTTTCATGGAGCAACCAAGGACAACCAAAGGCTATGGCACCACCGGGTTTCCAACAACAAACCCCAAACATGGAAAATAGAGTGTCCGGCCTGGAAACCCGAGTGACCGACTTAGAGAAAAGCCTTGACTAGATTTGTGGAATCATCGGATACACAGTTCCAATTTGTTGAGGCTACACTTCGCATCCACACCTCTTCATTGCACAATCTAGAAAATCAAGTGGGGCAAATTGTGAAGTCTCTATCGGAGAGATCACAAGGAAGCTTGCCGAGTAATACCGAGACCAATCCACGAGAGCATGTGAAGGCGATCACTTTGAGAAGTGGTCGTGAGGTTGAAGGTAGGTTCCTAGTGAGAAGACCAAGAATCCCTTATCCCTCTAGATTGAAGAACGATCAAGTGGACGAGCAATACAAGAAGTTCTAGGTTTGTTTAGGCAACTACATATAAGCATTCCCTTTGTTGAGGCATTATCCCAAATGCCGAGGTATGCCAAGTTCTTGAAAGATTTGTTGACCAAGAAAAGGAAATTGGAGGAGAGTGCCTCCGTGATTCTAGATGCATCTAGCTCGGCTGTCATGCAAAAAAATATGCCGAATAAGAAGAAAGACCCAGGAAGATTCATCATTCCGTGCAACATTTACAACTAGGGTGAAGAAATGACATTGGCAGACTTTAGGGGGCAGTATCAACGTCATGCCATGTTCCTTCTTTCAGAAGCTAGGCTTGGGAGAGTCTAGGCCCACGCGGATGACATTGCAATTGGCGAAGCGAACAGTGAGACATCCGAGGGGCATCATTGAAGATGTGCTTATCAAAGTTGACAAGTATATATTTTCTGTAGATTTCCTAGCGTTGGATGTCGATGAGGATGCGGATGTTCCTTTGATACTTGGGAGGCCATTCTTATGCACAAGAACCGAAGAAGGTGGATGAACCCTTGTTAAGTGGCACCAAGCTCGATAACTCCCCCTCTACCCTGAAGAGACTTTTCTCATTGTGCTTTCAAGTCATGGGTAAGAGGAAAACCTTCATCTATGAGCCCCCGTGAGGTAATACAAGGTGCAAGCTTAGTGACATTAAATAAGCACTTCTTGAGAGGCAACCCAAGTGTTTACTGTTTTCTTAGTTGTTAGTTTAGTGTTTACATGAATAAGACTTTGGGTGTCGGTGTCTTGATTTCTAGATGCTTATGTTGTGTTTTTCTTGTGGATTTTTTTTGATGTCATCATGAGCTTTATTGTGTTTTGACAGAGAAATTTTGGTTATTTGAGCTTATTTTCAGTGTTTTCTCTGGTAAAGTTGCTCTGTAAGGCAGGCTTTGAGTTTATTTATATGTTCAGGAATTTTATGTAGAGCCTGCAATGTTTTCGAAGTGTCAAGAAAAAACACACGCCCTTGTGGAATTTTCGCACGGGCGTGCGTTTTCGTTCAGAGCTCATCAAGAGAGGACACAGGGGCGTGGAATCGCCCCTGTGAACGACCTTGTAAAGGTCCACACGCCCGTGGGTAATTTCCGCATAGGCGTACATTTTTTTGTAGAGACTTGCAAATTTATCCCGAGAAAACACAGGGCCGTGGACTCACCCCTGTGGATGACCCTCCTATAAACACACGGGCGTGAGTAATTTCCACACGCCCATGTGGATCTCTGCAGAGAGTTTGTCCTCTATCTCGAGAAGACAGAGGGCGCGTGCGACTCCCCTATGAAGTGCATAGTAAGAATCCACGGCCGTGCGTAATTTCCGCACGGTCGTGAAAAACATTTTGAGAGTTTTCTCGGTCGGACAGAGAAGCGATAAGGGCATGCGTCTGCCCCTGTGGGTCGGGCGCACGGGCGTGGGTATTTTCCGTACGACCGTGCAATTGCGTTTAGAGACAAAGGAGTGGTTTCCTGAGAGCGCACAGGGGTGTGTGTCTTCCCTATGACTCTCTCTTGTGGAGGCGCATGGGCGTGGATAATTTCTGTACGCCTGTGTGAATGTGCAGGAACGCAAGAGCCGTGTCCTTTCTTTAAAATCTTTTGGCTCTTTTCCATTCTCACACTCCCAGTCACTTAACGACCACTCCTAACACCCCTCCTGACCTCACACCATCAATCTTGAGGAGTTTCACTAGATTTTCAAGCCGAATTCGAAAGTTTTTGTGTTCACTATTGGTAAATCCTAAATTCTTCTCCTTTTCGCCATAACATGATTTTGACTGATTAAAATGATAAATGTTGCTTATTTTTTGTGTTTATAAGATTTATACATGTTTAGAATGAAATTTGAACCGATAAAAAGGTGTATTTTGGCTTTGTGAGGCGCGACCGTGCAGATTACATGCCCCGTGGATCCACACGGGCGTGTGGAAATTCAACATGACCGTGCGGATTTCCGCAGTAATACTTTATGAGCTGTTTGATCGATTTTCCTTCAAATATTGCAATTATGGCACCTCGGTAGAAGAAGCAAGCTGATAAGCAGCCGTTTGAGTCATCTCCTGAGCCCAAAACCATAAGATTTACTATTCTAGAGCATCAAGTGTGTTTTGAGCGGTTATCGTGGTTGAGATTTGGACAACCTCGCCTCCTAGACACTAGTATGCTGCGGGATATACAACAGGGGGCAATGTTTTGAAAACCGGACCGGACCGGCCGGTTGGACCGGAAAAACCGGGAATTGGCCCATAGCCCGGTCCGGTTTTAGAATTAATGTTGGCCAAATTTTGAACTGGTCAAACCCGGCCAAACCCGGTAAACCTGTCAGTCGGACCAAAACCGGATGGAACCCGGTTTTTCATTTTTGTTTTATTTTGTTTTGCTTTGTTCTTTTATAGTTTTTTTTTTGTAAGAAAGGACTAAGGGCATGAATTGGCTCCTTTTTTTTTCTTGATTTCATGATGCTCTTTGAGTCTTGATTTATTGAAAATATTGTTTGGATTTTTTAAACTTTGGAGTTTAGAGGTATGAGAAAATAAACAAAAAAAGAAACTTGTAAATTGTTTAAGAGGTATAGATCATTTAGGAGTTATTTTATTTTATACTTTTATTTTAATGGTAATGATGATCAAATATGAGAATTAAATTAATCATACTTAGTTCTAGTTTTGTTTTGAATTTTTATGATCATGCCTTGTCTCGTCCTCACATAATTAGTAATTTAATTACTGGTTTAATTTATGTAGTTATCATCATCCATTTATGATTAATAGATTAAGAAATAAAAGGTTTAGGGAGTTGTATTTGTTGCTTTATCTAGATTAATTATTTGAATCTTCAACCATTTTGATAAAATCATAATGATATTAAAATAAATATTTAAAATAATTATGATTAAAAATATAATAAAGTTTGTTAATATATGTACATATAATATATATATATATATATTATATATATATATAATATTTAAGATAATTATTTATTTATGACGTCATCCGGTCTGACCAGAATGGGTCATCCGGTCGAACCGACGGACCCGTGACCCAAATATAAGACTGGTTCGCTATCTGGTCCGGTTTTAAAAACATTGACAAGGGGTGATTTAGCAGATAAGGTTGAGGATCTAGTTTCAGTGGGTGGTTGGTGGTAGCTACTGTTTATTAAGGAGCTAGCCATTCGTACACTTATTCTTGAGGTCTTATCATCATTTGAGTTTGACAGATCTTATGCGAGATTCGACAACGTTGACGCCATTCAGTTTAGAGCATTTGGACATCACCATAGCATGAGTATTTCTTTGTTTTCAGTTCAACTTGGCTTGTAGGAGGAGACATTTACAAACACTGAGGAGTATGTCCAATTACCTATACATTATCCTAGAGCATTGACACCGCAGAGAGCGTATAGAGCGTTATGTGGTCAGGGCCGGTATGAGTAGGGGGTGTCTAAGGCCACGTGCCTTTCTCGACCTGTTTAGCGATATTTGCACGCTATTCTATGTAGGTCAGTGAATGACCGTGGTGATAGCACTGGCATTTTGAGCCAGCAGAAGCTGTTGTACCTGTACTCGATGGTCAAAAGCGCACAGATTCGTCTAGGGCACATTGTCGCAGAGTATATACGACATCAGGGGCAATATGCTAGATTTGGAGCGATTTTCTCGGGCCCCTACATTACAAGACTAGTTATGGGTATGGGTCTCCTGGACGCGATTCGTGGGGCCGAGAAGATGAGTATACCTGCCCCCCTGAGCTTGGAGACGATGAGATTGATGGGTATGGTCCGCAGAGTCCATTCAGGTGTATATGCTCTGATAACTCCTACCCAAGAGGTAGCAGAGGGAGAGGATGATATGGCCGAGGGTTCCCAGCCTGTCCCCGAGCCTCAGCCGACGGCGATGGAGACTGAAGCACCTCCTACAGCATAGGAGCTACCCCCAGTATGCATGTTTTCCCTATCTCGAGTCTATGATCGTTTCGAGAGGCTCGAGAGAGCGGTGGGGGTGCTATGGACTGAGATCGCCAAGGTTAGGGCGACACATGCTGCATAGTATACTGAGTTTATGGCGCATTTCCACACTCTCCAGCAGATTTTAGAGCGAGATGTTGCCTCATCATATGTTTTGCAACCAAGGACTCCTCTGGCATCACCAGCCTCACCATCACTTGATCCACCAGCATCTTTCGATTATCATGCAGCAGCAGTAACAGAGCCGACACCGGGTTACACCGGCATTTGTTGCATTCTTTATTTTCTTCTTACTTTACTTTATTTTGTATTGTTGTTAGCCTTAAACTACTCAGAAAGGATTTCCTTCTAAGTATGTCTTTTATTTTTCGTTTCGTTGTTTCGAGTTGTATTCATTTCTCTATCTTTTTTTACTCGAGTTGTGTTTTGTTTTATTGAGCTCCACTGAACCCTCTCATGTATGCGTGCAGATGGTCTTCTCAGTATGGCAATTAAGAACTAGTCATGTACACGACAGAAGTGCTTTTGCACTTGGTCGTGTGTGCTTCACAACCCGTTGGAACATCACTCCCAAGGATTTAGCTCCATCAAATCCAACACTAGGAGTCAGGGGAGTATTGTCTCGATTGCCTCTACGACATACATTCTTGATTGTTTTACATTATTAGTGAGTTTGAATGTGTACATTGGGGACAATGTACAACTTAAGTGTGGAGGGAGTTTCATAGTGCACATGTCTTTTATATTAGTTTTGATTGACATACATGCTCCCATAGCCAATGGCGGTTCACCTTAGTTGCACTGATTGTATTCTTGAGTTTAGGAGACTTTTTAACATTGAATGTTCTCATGCTCTAGTTCTTGCTTGAATTTTTAGTAATTTTTGCCCGATTGACCCTTGTTGCACTACTCACTCATTAAACTCTTTTGGAAACTCAAGTTCAATGTTAAAGGAACAAAATAGTTTTATTATTCTCTTGTGCTTGTTTCTTTTGTAAATTGAAAAAACAATGGAAAAAGGAAAAAGGAAGAACAAAATAGTTTTATTGTTCTCTTGTGCTTGTTGGGTGGAAAGAGCTACCATCTATAAAGTATGAAGCTACTCTCATAATTCGGATACTAGTAATATAGACTTTAAAAAAAAACAGAAGAAATATAAAAAAAATTAGAAAACAAAATCAAATAAAAAAGATATATGAGTGCTAAAATGAAAAGCGTCGCCACAAATTGTCACGTGAAAAAAATAATAAAATAAATTAAAAATCAAAAATTTTTAAAAAAATGAGTGAGAATAAAAAAGAAATAAAAAAAGAAATGGATAAGAAGGGATTTTGAAATTAAAAAAATGGAATAAAAAAATCTCTCGGAGGTTGAGGATTTTAGAGGGGAAGTTGAAGATTTGTGCAAAAAAAAAGAAGAGAAAAAGAAAAAAAGCAGGGGAGAAAAAAAGGGAGAGACAGAGAAAAAGAAAAAAAGAGAAGAAGGAGAGATTGAGAAGGAAGAGAAAAGGAAAGAAAAAGAAGAGAAAAAAAAAGAAGAAGACGAAGAGAATTGACGTGGTGATGCCAGTGGCGGCGTCAGAGACCTTGCTCCTCCTCGTCTTTATCTCTTTTCTCCGATTCCAGGTTCCGATTTTCATTCCAAGGCGTTGAGGAGATCAATGACCGATTCTTGTGAAGAGGAACTTGAGAATCCAAACATCGTCGGAGTCTGACAATGGTCCTTCAGCTCTATTAGTTGCTCTCCCACTCTCTCTTTCTTTCTCCAAACACTACCACGAAGACAGAGGACAGCTTAGTGGTGGTGGTGACGATGTATATGGCTTCTGCTGCCGTCATAACCCTAGCACAAATCTCGAGGCATGCTTGAGAAGCTCGTCAAGTGCTTATAGCTTGAGAGAGGTAGATGCTCTTATAGAGTTCCATCCAAAATATATATGCTTATACATGTTTTGGTTGCATCTATGCTATAAAGAAAAAATGTTTAGATTTTATTTTACAAAACAAAAAATCTTCATTCACTCCCATGTCAATCCATGCCATGGTAGGATCCGTAACTTGGATTGCTTTTACTAACCATGCACTCCTTGATTAAGTGAGCAATGAATAGTATATGTGGCAACATGCTTTTATGTATCCATGGCGGCATGTTTTCTCAATCAAAATCTCCATCTCATGCCTTGGCTTGTAGATTTTCCTCTAGTTAGTTTTTTTTTTTTTTGAACTTTTAACATGCTGAGTTCAAACATGCGTAGAAATGTAATTGTTCGTTATTTGAAAAAAAGAGAGAAGAAAAAAAGAGGGGCTCTGTCATGGTAAAAAAATACATTTGTAGAAAGTTGGGCTTTTATGCAAAATCCATGGAGAAAAAAATGATGAAACAATTGAGGACATATATGCAAAAAAATGTGAAAAATGTGTGAAAAATACTGAAAGCTCGAGGGTTTAACTGCAAAAAAATAAATATGAAAAAAATATGAAAAATGTGAAAGTTTGGGGGTTTATTTGCAAAAATTTGATAAAAACGTGAAAAATGAAAAAGTTAGAGGATCTAAATGCAAAAAGAGAAAAAAAGAAAAAGAAGAAAAAAAGGATTTTTAGCGAAGATGAGGGGTATTTTGGTAATTTCACAAGACCCCCTTAAGCTTACCGTGATGTCTAATCGACTGCTCTCTTTTGGAGTGCCTCTTCATTGCCTCTTAACAGTCACGGAAGCGGATGGGCTATTGAAGATCCTTTTAAAACTCTCTTTGAGCTCTTGGACCCGGTTTGAGGCCATTGACTCTCTTTGGAGTGATGACAAATCTCTTTGAGCTGATGGACCCTATTTGAGGTCATTGACTTTCTTTCGAGTGACAAAAAATTCCAAAACCCATAAAACTCTCTTTGAGCTCATGGACCCCATTTGAGGCCATTGACTCTCTTTCGAGTGATGAAAAATTCCAAAACCCATAAAACTCTTTTTGAGCCCATGGACCCTATTTGAGCTCATTGAATATATTAGGAGTGATGAAAAATTCTAAAAAAAAACATAAAACTCTCTTTGAGCTCATGGACCCTATTTGAGGCCATTGACTCACTTAGGAGTGGTGAAATATTCCAAAACCCATAAAACTCTTTTTGAGCTCATGGACCCTGTTTGAGGCATTGACTCTCTTAAGAGTGATGAAGAAATTTCAAGATCTTCAAAAGCCAAGCACTCTAAAACAAAAAAAAAAAGAGAGGAAAAAAATCAAATTAAAATCAAGGCATTAAAAAAAAATGATGAATCAACAGATGAGCTCAACAACTTCAAAGTTAAAGTGTTGAAGAGTTCACAAGTTGTAAAAAGCTTCACAAGCATAAAAACCGAAGCTCATGAAAGTCAAACCAAGTTTCTGATTCATCAACATAGGGAATCCACATATTCAAATCCAAATCAAAATCAAAGATGCAAAATCAAAGATCCAAGTTTCAAATAAATCAACAAATGAGCTCAACGACCTCAAGGATGAAGAGTTGAAGAGTTCACAAGTCGTAAAAAGCTTCACAAGCATAAAAGCCGAAGCTCATGAAAAGTCAAACCAAATCAAATCAAAGAATTAAATTCAACAAATGAACCCAACAACCTCAAGGATGAAGAGTTGAAGAGTTGAAGAGTTCACAAGTTACAAAAAGCCTCACAAGCCTGAAGGCCGAAGCTTATAAAAAAAATCAAATCAAGTTCCAAATCAAATTGAAGATGATAACTGAAAAGTCCAAGTTCCAAGTTTTAAACAAATCAACAAATGAGCTCAACAACCTCAGAGTTAAAGCGTTGAAGAGTTCACAAGTTGCAAAAAGCTTCACAAGTATGAAAGCCGAAGCTTATAAAAAATCAAATCAAGTTCCAAATCAAATTCAAAATGCAAGTTTCAAAGTTCAAGACACAAATTTCAAACAAGTCAACAAATGAGCTCAACAACCTCAAAGTTAAAGTGTTGAAGAGTTCACAAGTTGCAAAAAAAGCTTCACAAGCATGGCAGCCGAAGCTTATGGAAGGTCAAACCAAGTTTGTGATTCATCGACATAGGGAATTCATAGCTTGAAATCCAAATTAAATCTAAGATGGAAAATCAAAGATTCAAGTTTCAAATAAGTCAAAAAATGAGCTCAACAACCTCAAGGATAAAGCGTTGGAGAGTTCACAAGTTGTAAAGAGCTTCACAAACATGAAAGCCGAAGCTTATGAAAAATCAAATCAAGTTCCAAATCAAAATCTAAGAATGCAAATTCAAATGTCCAAGTTTCAAGTTTCAAATGAATCAACAAATGAGCTCAACAACCTCAAGGATAAAACATTGGAGAGTTCACAAGTTGTAAAGAGCTTCATATGCATGAAAGCCGAAGCTTATGAAAAATCAAATCAAATTCCAAATCAAATCAGAGATGCAAGTTCAAAGTCCAAGTTCCAAGTTTCAAATAAGTCAACAAATGAGCTCAAGAACCTCAAGGATAAAGCGTTGGAGAGTTCACTAGTTACAAAAAGTTTCACAAACCTGAAGCCCGAAGCTTATGAAGAATTAAATCAAGTTCCAAATCAAGTCCAAGATGCAAATTCAAATATCCAAGACACAACTTCACCAGTTTCTAAATCATGTTCAAGATGCATATTTCAACCGTTGACGAAGACCAAAAGTCAACAAAAGTCAAAGCGCGATTTTCGGCAAAATAGTCGGAAGGAGATAAAAGGCTACAATTATTGTTGCGTTAAGATGATTAAATTTCTAACTTCTTGTATTTTCAACGAAGTCTATGAATTCATGAATAAAAAATTTATAATTGTCAGATTCTGTTTTCTTTCTTCACACTTATTTTCTTAATCGGAGGTTCCTGTGACAATGTCTAGGGTAATTAACATTAGGGGCTTGCCCCTAATGGAAGTCATGAACCCACAATCCCTTGAAGTCTACAAAATATTAAAATTTGATTTGTGATCCATGCTTTTTATCCGGTCAATCCTAATCAAAGGCCGGATGGAAAGAAATGAGCCCACAAAGTCTGGCACGCCCAGTGGGGACCATAGCTTCTACTCCCATCTTTTGAAATCAAGTGTGAAAAAGATGTTGATAAAAAAATATCGATGCTTCATGTATCATCGCTACCTTATGTTATGGGGGCACGAAGTAAAGTTGCTTAATGACTTTATCTATAATAGGTCATTAAAAAAAATCAAATCAAAATCAAAGTCAAATTTTATTGATGTCAGACTTTATCAACGTTATACTGAGTCTGTCAGCATCACCGCCAAGCTCATATATAGACTTGTCAAAAACAAAAATCCATCAAAGGGGGCAAGTCACTAAATCTCATTGAAATTGAAGACTGAGAGATGACAACAAAAAAAAGGGTTTGTTGTTTCTGAAATCACAACCTTTGTCTTTGGTTGACTTGTTGCAGAAATTGGGCAAGTCCATAAGAAGTTGCAGGGGGCACAAGGTTCCACATCCGCAGCTCTTGCCAAAGTTTCAATAAATGAAGAAGAAGAAGAAAAAAAATAGATCAAGAGATGTGTGGCCCTAAAGTACATATTGTACAAGTGATCACTGAAATGGTCAAATAACCACTTGAGCAAAAATGTCATCTCACTTGGTTCCAAAAAAATCATATTAAAAAAATCAACAAAAATCAATCAATATCAAAAATCAAAAATAAAAAAATAAAAAATGATGATAATACAAAAAAATCAGAAAAAAAATTTCAATTCAAAACTTATCGACTCCATCACTGAGTATAAGTGGAAGAAGTCTCAAGTTTAAATATTATGGTGGATGTCGTAATGATGATATTTCTAGATCCAACCATTCATCCGTTAACCCTTGGTTTTAGGATCATCCGATGTAATCCAATTGACAGAGAAGTAGTTTCACTACAAGGTGTAGCGCCAGTGGCATTGAGGCCTTCAAAAAATCTTCTTGATGTTGTTCGAGAAACAATAAATGAACTCTATGACGAGTTGAAAATATGGGAATGACATGCTCTCTTTGAGAGACTTTGGCATCCTTTCAAAATTACTATGAGGTCAAGGTTTGAGCAAGAAAGGACTTGGGTTTCAAGATTAACAAGTATATGAATGCTGCATGGTGTCAATTGTTGAATTGTTAGATACAAAGGATGAAGATCCACTTGAAGAAGCATCAGATGATCATCTTGTGAAAGATATAAAATTGAAGGACGCACCCCCAGGGCTTGAAGATGAAGGGCAAGCGACAATTGATGAGTTGGTGGAAATCAACTTGGGAAGTGAGGATGATCCTGAACCCACTTTCTTAAGTGCACAACTGACTCAAGAAGAGAACGAAGCCATTCAAAGCATTCTTGCAGAGTATATTGATTTTTTTGCATGGAGTTATAAGGAGATGCCAGGGCTTGACACAGAAGTAGCAGTACACAAGCTTGCCATTGACCCAAATTTTTCCACCAGTAAAACAAGTACCAAGAAAGATGAAATTTGATCTGGAGGAGAGCATCATTGAAGAAGCCAAGAAACTAATTGAAGCTGGTTTCATAAGGAAAGAAAAGTACCCTAATTGGATCGTCAGCATAGTGCTTGTCAAGAAGAATAATGGGCAAATCAGAATATGTGCGGACTTTAGGGATTTTAAACAAAGCATTTCCCAAAGATGATTTTTCACTACCTGTTATGGAGATCATGATTGATAACAGTTCCTCTTATGAGATGTTTTTCTGTCATGAATGGTTTCTCTAGGTACAACCAAATCAAAATAGACCAAAGGATGAAAAGCAACTGCATTCTGGACACCAATAGGCATCCACTACTACAAGGTTACGCCATTTGGACTAAAGAATGTGGGGCAACATATCAAAGAGCCGTAATAAAAATCATGATGATTTGATTCACCAAGTTGTGGAGTACTGTGTAGACGATTTGGTGGTGAAAACACAATCAAGAGATCAATACCTCAATGACTTGAGAACGGTGTTCGATCATATTACAAAATATAACTTGAAGATAAACCCTATAAAATGTGCATTTGGGGTATTATCTGGAAAATTCATTGGATTCATTGTGAGGCACCGATGAATAGAGATTGACCCCTCCAAAATTAAAGCAATCATAGAAATACCACCTCCAAAGACATTGAAGCAGATAAGGTTCTTCCAAAGATGTCTTGCCTATATATATCCGAAGATTCATCGCCAATCTTTCGGGCATGTGTAAGCCGTTCTCAAAGCTGGTGAAAAAGAATGCTCCCTTCAAATGGGATGATGAATGCCAAAATGCTTTTGAAGAAATCAAGCGATACTTATTGAATCCCCAAGTGTTAGCAGCGCCAATTACAAGAAAGCATTTGATCTTATACACAACTGTCTTGGATAGATCCCTTGGAGCTCTGCTAGCTCAAGAGAATGACGAGGGAAAGGAGAATGCCCTATATTACCTTACTAGGATGTTAGTGGGCACTAAAAACTGATATACTCCTATCGAAAAACACTATCTCTCCTTGGTGTTTGTGGTAAAGAAGCTTCGGCATTATTTGCTCCCTCATAAAGTCATTCTTATATCAAGAATAGACCCACTCAAGTACTTGGTGTCAAGACCATTACTCACTGGAAGATTAGCAAAATAGGCATTGATACTCATGGAGTTTGACATAAATTATGCTCCACAAAAAGCAATCAAAGGTCAAGCATTAGCAGACTTTCTCGCGGCCCATCCTTTGCCCGATGAATCTCCCTTGGGATGTGATCTCCCTGATGAAGAGACTTTGGTAATTGAAGAGGGAAAACAATGTTGGAAGATGTATTTTGATGGAGCTTCTTCGATACAACCAGCTATTAGGCCTAAAATTACTCAAGTTAGAGCTGGTATTGGGATTATCTTTATTTCTCCTGAAGGTGGGATCCTGAGATATTCTCTTTCTTTGTTGAAGCCATGTACTAACAATGAAGCAGAATATGAAGCTCTTATTGCTGGATTGGAGCTAGCAATCAATATGGGGATTCAAAGCTTGCATATATATGGCGATTCACAACTCATTATAAATCAAGTTGAACGAAGTTTCAAGACTTATAAGCAAGAACTTCTTCAATATCATCAGAAAGTTATTGAATTATTGAAGAAAATCCTTGATGTTAGGATGGAGAAAGTTTCGAGGTCTGTTAATATAAAAACAGATAGTTTAGCCAAGCTGGCAAAAGAGTTAGCTGATCTAGATCAAGAAGAAATCCAAGTCACCATTCGAAATAAGAGGGTCTTGAGTTCATGTTTTGATGAAGAGTTAGAAAATAAACAGATCAGAAAAGAAGAAGTTCTAACAGTGGCTGAAGATGATTGGAGAGTCCTTCATTCGATACTTGAAGTATGGCGAACTTCCAAATGAAAAGTCTCTAGCGACACAGTTAAAGAAAAGGGCGATGAGGTTTACCCTTGTTAATGATGTTCTCTATCGGAGATCATATGATCAACTTCTACTAAGATGTCTTTCAAAGGAGGAATCTGAAGAAGTCATCATGCATGAAGTCCATTCTGGTATTTGTGGACCTCACCAGTCAGGACCCAAGATGCGGTTGAAGATCAAACATATTGGGTACTATTGGCCAAGCGTGATTAATGATTGCCCACAATATGCAAGACGGTGCAAACTATGCCAAGCTCATGTGGGTTTCATTCATCAGCATCCCAACCCTTTGCGCCCTATAATCTCTTCATGGCCTTTCGAGATGTGGGGAACTGATGTGATAGGCCCTATTGAGCCTCCATCATCAAGAGAACATCGTTTTATAGTAGCTTCCATTGACTATTTTTCACGATGGGCGGAAGCCATTCCTTTAAAGGAAGTGAAGGCGGAAAACATCATCAAATTTTTCAAAGACCACATGCTATATAAATTTGGAATGCCTTGAAAGATCATCTCTGACAATGGGCGAGCATTCAAAAGTTTCAAGGTTAGAAGGTTTGCTCAGCATCACAAAATAGATTGGAGGTATTCCTCTATCTATAATGTTAGAGCAAATGGTCTCGCAGAAGCATTCAATAAAACATTATCCAAGTTGTTGAAGAAAGCAGTTTCAAAAAGTCAAAGGGATTAGCACGAAAGGCTTCCTGAAGTTTTATGGGCATAACGGACAACATATTGAATACCAACCTAATCAACACCATACTTGTTTGTTTTTGGTACAGGAGCTGTTCTTCCACTTGAAGTCCAAATTCCATTTCTAAGAATTTCCTTACAGAATAAACTCACAAATGAAGACAGAGTTCGCTTACGGTTGGATGAGCTTGATTCTTTAGATGAAAGGAGATTAGAGGCTCAACAAAATCTTGAAGTCTACAAAGTTAGGATGGTTCGAGCTTACAATAAGATGGCTCGCATGAGAACTTTCGAGAAAGGAGAGATGGTGTGGGTGTTAAGAAGGCCAATCATCACCAACAACACATGCTGAGGGCAAGTACAAGTCAAATTGGGAAGGCCCGTACATTATAGAGGTCATCTACGAAGGTGGAGCTTATCAACTAGTCGATGCCGATGGAAAAAGACCTATGCCACCCATCAATGCGCGTTTTTTGAAAAATATTATCCATGATGTACATGTGATGCATGATATAAAATTGCTAAAAAAAGAAGAGATACATGCAAATCCTATAAGAAACTATAAGATCAAGTAAAAACAAAAAGAAGAAGAAGAAAAAGAAAAAGTCGAAGAAAAAAAAGTCAAAAAAAAAAAGAAAGGGAAGAACAATCAAGGAAATAAGGAAGTTGGAAGGCAAAATCTGCAGTTTTTCATAAAAGAGCTGTTTTGATCAAGTATCTCATCGGGTATCCAGATCAGCTCTGATCAGTATGAAATTTGGAGTTCTGATAATTTTTAAAGAATTCTAAACTTCAAGCTAAGATTCAGAAAATTTGTCCTCCAAAGAACCAAGTTGATCAAAGCTTAATCGGATTATAATCACTTCTCTAATTAATCTGAAAATTTTATTGAAGCTTTGATACATCATGATGTTTCATGTGAACGGTTATGATTATATTTCTAGTTCAGAAAATTTCAAAACAAATTCGTGACTGAATAGTGAAATCCATTGATAAACATCATGGAAATTATTTGTCATCAAGTTAATGATCGAATGGTTAAACATTCTGGGATCTTTTTGGCAATATTTTTTGCATGCTCATGACGTTTTCATCTTTAATATGAACGGTGGAGATTGAGTTTGAGGTCCATTTACCTCTCACAGAAATTCATAAGTTCAAATCAAATTTTGTTAAACATTGCGGTCTCCATTGTTGATTTTATTTTGATGATCAAATAAAAAAAATCACTTCGAATGCCTAAACATATTGTAGATCTTCGGGTCGCTTACTCGTACCTTCCTCCCACAACTATTGTGTAAGGAAGTTACGAGGGGGTCATTTGTTTATATAGACTTAAAAAAAAAGAAGAAATAAAAAAAAAATTAGAAAAAAAAATCAAATAAAAAAAGATATATGAGGGCTAAAAATGAAAAGCGTGCGCCACAAATTGTCACGTGAAAAAAATAATAAAAATAAATTAAAAATCAAAAATTTTAAAAAAATGACTGAGAATAAAAAGAAATAAAAAAAGAAATGGATAAGAAGGGATTTTTGAAATAAAAATTTGAAATTAAAAAAGGGAATAAAAAAAATCTCTCGGAGGTTGAGGATTTTAGGGGGGAAGTTGAAGATTTGTGAAGAAAAGAAGAGAAAAAAAAAAAAAAACGGGGAGAAAAAAAAAGGAGAGACAGAGAAAAGAAAAAAAGAGAAGAAGGAGAGATTGAGAAGGAAGAGAAAAGGAAAGAAAAAGAAGAGAAAAAAAGAGAAGAAGACGAAGAGAATTGATGTGGTGATGCCCGTGGCGGCGTCAGAGACCTTGCTCCTCCTCGCCTTTATCTCTTTTCTCCAATTCCAAGTTCCGATTTTCATTCTTGTGAAGAGGAACTTGAGAATCCAAACATCGTCGGAGTCTGACAATGGTCCTTCAGCTCTATTAGTTGTTCTCCCACTCTCTCTTTCTTTCTCCAAACACTACCACGAAGACAGAGGACAGCTTAGTGGTGGTGGTGACGATGTATATGGCTTCTGCTGCCGTCATAACCCTAGCACAAATCTCGAGGTATGCTTGAGAAGCTCGTGAAGTGCTTATAGCTTGAGAGAGGTAGATGCTCTTATAGAGTTCCATCCAATATATATATGCTTATACATGTTTTGGTTGCATCTATGCTATAAAGAAAAAATGTTTAGATTTTATTTTACAAAACAAAAAATCTTCATTCACTCCCATGTCAATTTATGCCATGGTAGGATCCGTAACTTGGATTGCTTTTACTAACCATGCACTCCTTGATTAAGTGAGCAATGAATTGTATATCTGGCAACATGCTTTTATGTATCCATGGCGGCATATTTTCTCAATCAAAATCTCCATCTCATGCCTTGGCTTGTAGATTTCCTCTAGTTAGTTTTTTTTTTTTTTGAACTTTTAACATATTGAGTTCAAACATGCGTAGAAATGTAATTGTTCGTTATTTGAAAAAAAAAGAGAGAAGAAAAAAAAGAGGGCTTTGTCATGGTAAAAAAAATACATTTGTAGAAAGTTGGGCTTTTATGCAAAATCCATGGAGAAAAAAAATGATGAAACAATTGAGGACATATATGCAAAAAATTTGAAAATGTGTGAAAATACGAAAGCTCGAGGGTTTAACGGCAAAAAAATAATAAATATGAAAAAATATGAAAATGTGAAAGTTTGGGGGTTTATTTGCAAAATTTGATAAAACGTAAAAAAAAAATGAAAAGTTAGAGGATCTAAATGCAAAAAATAAGAGAAAAAAAGAAAAGAAGAAAAAAGGATTTTTACCGTGATGTCTAATCGACTGCTCTCTTTTGGAGGGCCTCTTCATTGCCTCTTAACAGTCACGGAAGCGGATGGGCTATTGAAGATCCTTTTAAAACTCTCTTTGAGCTCTTGGACCCGGTTTGAGGCCATTGACTCTCTTTGGAGTGATGACAAATCTCTTTGAGCTGATGGACCCTATTTGAGGCCATTGACTCTCTTTCGAGTGACGAAAAATTCCAAAACCCATAAAACTCTCTTTGAGCTCATGGACCCCGTTTGAGGCCATTGACTCTCTTTTAAGTGATGAAAAATTCCAAAACCCATAAAACTCTCTTTGAGCTCATGGACCCCGTTTGAGGCCATTGACTCTCTTTTGAGTGATGAAAAAAATTCCAAAAACCCATAAAAACTCTCTTTGAGCTCATGGACCTTGTTTGAGGTCATTGACTCTCTTTCGAGTGATGAAAAATTCCAAAACCCATAAAACTCTTTTTGAGCTCATGGACCCTATTTGAGCTCATTGCCTATATTAGGAGTGATGAAAAATTCCAAAACCCATAAAACTCTTTTTGAGCTCATGGACTCTATTTGAGCTCATTGCCTATATTAGGAGTGATGAAAAATTCTAAAAAAAAACATAAAACTCTCTTTGAGCTCATGGACCCTATTTGAGCCCATCGACTCACTTAGGAGTCGTGAAAAATTCCAAAACCCATAAAACTCTTTTTGACCCTGTTTGAGGCCATTGACTCTCTTAAGAGTGATGAAGAAATTTCAAGATCTTCGAAAGCCAAGCTCTCTAAAACAAAAAAAAAAGAGAGGAAAAAAATCAAATTAAAATCAAGGCATTAAAAAAAAATGATGACTCAACAGATGAGCTCAACAACTTCAAAGTTAAAGTGTTGAAGAGTTCACAAGTTGTAAAAAGCTTCACAAGCATAAAAGTCGAAGCTCATGAAAGTCAAACCAAGTTTGTGATTCATCAACATAGGGAATCCACAGCTTCAAATCCAAATCAAAATCAAAGATGCAAAATCAAAGATCCAAGTTTCAAATAAATCAACAAATGAGCTCAACGACCTCAAGGATGAAGAGTTGAAGAGTTCACAAGTTGTAAAAAGCTTCACAAGCATAAAAGCCGAAGCTCATGAAAAGTCAAACCAAGTTTGTGATTCATCAATACAAAGAATCCACAACTTGAAATATAAATCAAAGTTTAAGATGCAAAATCAAATTCCCAAGGAGCAAGTTCAAAGTCTAAGACCCAAGTTTCAAGTTTCAAACAAATCAACAAATGAGCTCAACAACCTCAAAGTTGAAGTGTTGAAGAGTTCACAAGTTGCAAAAATTTTCACAAGCCTAAAGGCCGAAGCTTATTAAAAGTCAAATGAAGTTCCAAATCAAGTTCCAAATCAAATCAAAGAATTAAATTCAACAAATTAACCCAACAACCTCAAGGATGAAGAGTTGAAGAGTTCACAAGTTACAAAAAGCCTCACAAGCCTGAAGGCCGAAGCTTATAAAAAAAATCAAATCAAGTTCCAAATCAAATTGAAGATGATAACTGAAAAGTCCAAGTTCCAAGTTTTAAACAAATCAACAAATGAGCTCAACAACCTCAGAGTTAAAGCGTTGAAGAGTTCACAAGTTGCAAAAAGCCTCACAAGCCTGAAGGCCGAAGCTTATAAAAAAAAAATCAAATTAAGTTTCAAATCAAATCCAAAATACAATTTCAAAGTCCAAGTTCCAAGTTTCAAACATATCAACAAATGAGCTCAACAACCTCAGAGTTAAAGCGTTGAAGAGTTCACAAGTTGCAAAAACCTTCACAAGCATGAAAGCCGAAGCTTATAAAAAATCAAATCAAGTTCCAAATCAAATTCAAAATGCAAGTTTCAAAGTTCAAGACACAAATTTCAAACAAGTCAACAAATGAGCTCAACAACCTCAAAGTTAAAGTGTTGAAGAGTTCACAAGTTGCAAAAAAAGCTTCACAAGCATGGCAGCCGAAGCTTATGGAAGGTCAAACCAAGTTTGTGATTCATCGACATAGGGAATTCACAGCTTGAAATCCAAATTAAATCTAAGATGCAAAATCAAACATTCAAGTTTCAAATAAGTCAACAAATGAGCTCAACAACCTCAAGGATAAAGCGTTAGAGAGTTCACAAGTTGTAAAGAGCTTCACAAACATGAAAGCCGAAGCTTATGAAAAATCAAATCAAGTTCCAAATCAAAATCTAAGAATGCAAATTCAAATGTCCAAGTTTCAAGTTTCAAATGAATCAACAAATGAGCTCAACAATCTCAAGGATAAAGCATTGGAGAGTTCACAAGTTGTAAAGAGCTTCACAAGCATGAAAGCCGAAGCTTATGAAAAATCAAATCAAATTCCAAATCAAATCAGAGATGCAAGTTCAAAGTCCAAGTTCCAAGTTTTAAATAAGTCAACAAATGAGCTCAACAACCTCAAGGATAAAGCGTTGGAGAGTTCACTAGTTGCAAAAAGTTTCACAAGCATGAAGCCCGAAGCTTATGAAGAATCAAATCAAGTTCCAAATCAAGTCCAAGATGCAAATTCAAATATCCAAGACACAACTTCACCAGTTTCTAAATCATGTTCAAGATGCATATTTCGACCGTTGACGAAGACCAAAAGTCAACAAAAGTTAAAGCGCGATTTTCGGCAAAATAGTCGGAAGGAGATAAAAGGCTACAATTATTGTTGCGTCAAGATGATTAAATTCCTAACTTCTTGTATTTTCAACGAAGTCTATGAATTCATGAATAAAAAATTTATAATTGTCAGATTCTGTTTTCTTTCTTCACACTTATTTTTTTAATCGGAGGTTCCTGTGACAATGTCCAGGGTAATTAACATTAGGGGCTTGCCCCTAATGGAAGTCATGAACCCACAATCCCTTGAAGTCTACAAAATATTAAAAATTTGATTTGTGATCCATGCTTTTCATCCGGTCAATCCTAATCAAAGGCCGGATGGAAAGAAAGGAGCCCACAAAGTCTGGCACCCCCGGTGGGGACCATAGCTTCTCCTCCCATCTTTGAAATCAAGTGTGAAAAAGATGTTGATAAAAAAATATCGATGCTTCATGTATCATCGCTACCTTATGGAATGGGGGCACGAAGTAAAGTTGCTTAATGACTTTATCTATAATAGGTCATTAAAAAAAATCAAATCAAAATCAAAGTCAAATTTTATTGATGTCAGACTTTATCAACGTTATGCTGAGTCTGTCAGCATCACCGCCATGCTCATATATAGACTTGTCAAAAAAAAAAACCAACAAAGGGGGCAAGTCACTAAATCTCATTGAAATTGAAGACTGAGAGATGACAACAAAAAAAAAGGGTTTGTTGTTTCTGAAGTCACAACCTTTGTCTTTGGTTGACTTGTTGCAGAAATTGGGCAAGTCCATAAGAAGTTGCAGGGGGCACAAGGTTCCACATCCGCAGCTCTTGCCAAAGTTTCAATAAATGAAGAAGAAGAAAAAAAATAGATCAAGAGATGTGTGGCCCTAAGGTACATATTGTACAAGTGATCACTGAAATGGTCAAATAACCACTTGAGCAAAAATGTCATCTCACTTGGTTCCAAAAAAATCAAAAAAAAAAAAATTATTAAAAAAATCAACAAAAAAAAAATCAATCAATTAAAAAAAAAATCAAAATCAAAATAAAAAAATAAAAAAATGATGATAATACAAAAAAAAATCAGAAAAAAAATTTCAATTCAAAACTTATCGACTCCATCACTGAGTATAAGTGGAAGAAGTTTCAAGTTTAAATATTATGGTGGATGTCGTAATGATGATATTTCTAGATCCAACCATTCATCCGTTAACCCTTGGTTTTAGGATCATCCGATGCAATCCAATTGACAGAGAAGTAGTTTCACCACAATTTCGGGTTTGTTGTACTTTTTGATTCAAGTTTTTAGCTAGAGCATTGATTTTTTGTATTTAATGTTGAAATTTCCCTTACTTGTAGAATGCTCTCTTTGTATGCTATGTGAACCTAAGGCCAAGGAGTATGGGGGAGTTTGATAAGTGCTTGTGTGATTAGAATGCGAAGTGTTCTTTCCTTATGATTAGCATTACTTTTATCAGGTTTTAGCACTAATACTTGTGCATTTGTGTTACTTTCATGCATATAGGATTGTGAAGCCGAATGTTAAAAAAAGAAGTCAATGTAGACCGTGAATGCACTATTTGGAGAAAATCTTGAGAAGGGTTAAACGCGAAGACATAAGTCGGGTTCAAGATGCAAGAATGTGTGCCAACCTCCATGTATTCAAGCTAGCACAATGGTTTGGAGGGCACAAAGGCAGTCACATTCGAGTATTAATAGGAAGATCTTCACCAATGAGGCCGGTTATTGAAAAAAGCAAAGAGATCTACGACGTGAACGTTTGCTCATTGACGTTACCTCGATGAAAACATGGATTCGGGAGTGTTTCAGGCCAGTATTGTAGCAAGTACTGTTCACAGCTGGCTGAAAAAGATAATTCCAGAGAATCCACACAGGCGTGGGAAAATTATCCACGCCCGTGCGAAAATACCACAGACCCGTGTGGCAAATCCACAGGGGCGTGTGGATGCCGATTCCAGCCCTATTTAAGCCGCGAGTCAGCACTGATTTGAGGATTCGTCTTTCCATTCTTTCCCAAACTTGAGAGGGGGCTGCGGCTAGGGTTTTGAGAGGTATTGTCATTGTTTTTTGGAGGGATTTTCGGCTTTGACTTCGCGCTCCACTTGGAAGAAGGTTATTGGGAGAGCTTTTGTCGGCACCGATCCGGTGAGGTGTATCCTAGGCCGGACAAGGGGACCTTTGTAGGAGACGAGGCTTCTCCACAAGACCATCGTCACGACTATCAAGGGGGGTTTTCTATGAATTACTTATTTTTACATTCGATTTCATTGTTGATTGTAACTAGCTCCATGGAGAGCGAAACCCCCTAGTGGGTACTTGGATTGTGAACCCTAGGATGTATTTGTTTCATTAAACCTTCTATTATGCTTTCATTAATTGATATTTTATTTGAGTTCCAATCTTGAATGCTTGATTGATTGAATCCACCCATAGAGTGACACTAGGGTTGAGAGTTGATATTGGTAACCCTTGTGAGTGAGTGACACACCACGAGCGTTTGACAAAACTAGATTGGAGAGGGTCGAGAGGGTGAGTCTAGAGGTAGCGGAGCGTTCTCTTATCCTACCTCCATTTCCTTGAGTTCTTTGCGGTCATAGTAGAGTGAATGGGCTAAGGGATGACCTTCCGCTGTTGCTTAGTTGCAGAGGTAACGGAGTGAAGCGTTGAAGTGATTTTAGTACCTTGGGCTTAATTGTGACTAGGGACCTCTCACCTGGACCAAAGGGTTAGGTCTATATCTAGAAAAAGGGTTTATCACTTGGAATCCCTAGAACTCCATGCGATTCTATCCGAGTGCGAGGTGTTGAGATTGTTCGATTTCTCCTCCAAGACATGTTATAGAGTTAGTCACAGTTGACCTTAGATTTGGGACCGTGTATTGAAGGATTTCCACGACTCATTAATGCATTAATTGGGAGGAATAATAGTCGGTTCTGCACTTGAAACGATTGTCCTAGGTGGACCAATATCCGAGTACCCCATTTATATTGATTGCTTTATCTCTCACTTACTTGTGCTTTTCTTTCTTGCTTCTTTTATTCTTGTTTACATTACATCTTGTAAACATAATCATTATTCATCTTCACTTGGTTAAGAAACAATTTAAGTATTTTTACTCCCTACTCGCTGTGGATACGATACCCATTCACCTAGGATTTTATTACTCGACAATCCCGTGCACTTGCGGGACATACGCAAGGGGTGTTGTCAAGTTTTTGTCGACGTTGCCGGGGGAGTAGGCGTTTAGAGATACTTTGCACTTTGTTTTCTTAGCTATTCGTTCATTCATTCTATTTCACATTTTTCCTATTCTATCATCATTCTGTTCTTTCTTTTCTTTTTGGTTGCAGCTATAGGTTTTGACCCGAGGGAACTGTTCGATATTAATTGAAGGAGATCCCGAACTTAACGTACACTATAAAGAAAAGGGAAAGAACCCGTGCAAGAACCGTCAAATCTAGCTGAAGTGGAAGTTGAAGGAACTGACAACATGGCTGAGCAGAATGAACAACAACGAACATTATCTGATTACGCCAGACCGTCAGAATTGGGGACATAATCTAGTATTGTGTGACCCCGATTACAGCTCTGAACTTTGAGCTAAACCAGCATTCATCCAGATGATTCAGCAGTTAGCGCAGTTCATTGGTTTGGCCGATGAGGATCCAAACAACCACATAGAGAACTTCTTGGAAGTTTGTGATATGTTGAAGATTAATGGTGTATCGGATGATGCTATTAGATTAAGGGATTTCCCATTCTCTCTCAAGGGAAGAGCCAAGCAGTGGCTTCATTCCTTGCCAAAAGCATCTATTACAACTTGGAATGACATGGGAGAGCTTCAAGGATCTTTTGCGGAGGAGCCCACAACACGGATTTCCTGAATGGATGATTATTTAGACTTTCTATAATGGGTTGAATCCGAGTACAAGGCAATTGTTAGATGCCGCCGCAGGAGGTACAATGGGGGGTAAAACCCCAGAAGAAGCCCGATAGTTAGTAGAAGACATGGCCATGAACAATTATCAGTGGATTTCATGGGAAAGGAAGAAGGTGGATGGCCTCCTTGAAATAGATACAACTACATCTTTGGCAGCCCAAGTGGAATCATTAAGTATGAAGTTTGACATACTCCCTCCGATTGCCCGATCTCTATTAGTGATGTATCTTCGGTGGAGAAAGTCGACTTTGTGGGTAATACAATGAGTAACCAAGGTAATCCATATAGGAACGCCTACAATCAGGGTTGGAAGAATCATCCCAACTTTTCGTGGAGCAACCAAGGACAGCCAAAGGCCATGGCACCACCGGGTTTCAACACCGTGTTCCTTCGGAAGATAGCTATTGGGGGCTTTCGTCGGCATCAATTTGGCAAGGTGTGCTCTAGGCTTGACAACGGAACCCTTGGAAAAGATGAAACTTCTCCACAAGAACATCAATACGGACTACAAGGGGGTTTTAATTATGGATTGCATGCTTTTACTTTCGATTTCATTATTGATTGTATCTTGCTCCATGGAGAGCTAAACCCCTAGTGGGTACTTGGACTTGTAAACCCTAGGATGATATTGTTTCTTTGACCTTTCTATTATGTTTCTTTAATTAAGGTCTTTAACTGAGTTATAATCTTGAATGCTTGTTGAATGGGTTTTCCCTTAGAGTGGCACTAGGGTTGAGAGCCTACATTGGTAATCCTTGTGAGTGAGTGACACACCATGAGGGTTGGACAAAGCAAGATTAGAGAGAATCGAGAAGGTGAGTCGAGAGGTAGCGAAACGTCCCCTTTCCCCTCCAGTGTGATTTATCCTACCTCCACATTCTAAGAGTTCTTTGCTGTTGCAATAGAGTAAAGTGCTAAGAGACGAACTCCGCTGGTGCTTAGTTGTGCAAGCAACAGAGTGAAGCGTTGAAGTAATCCTTAGTATCTGGGGCTTAATTGTAACTAGGGGTCTTTCGCCTGTACCAAAGGGTTAGATCTGTGTTAGGGAATAGGGTTTATCACTTAGAGTCCCTAGAGCTTTAAGCAACTTTGCACAATGTGAGTTGTTGACACTGAGCGATTTCTCCGCTGGGGCATAGTATAGGGTTAGTCACGGTTGACCTTAGGTTTGGGAACGTGTATTGTAGGATTTCCACGACTCATTATGCATCAATCTGGAGACATAATAGTTGGTTTTTCACTTGAAGCAATAGTTCTAGGAGGAGCAATGTCTGGGTGCCCCACTTTCTATTGATTGCCTTTCCTCTCATTTTTTTTATAGCATCTCCCTTTCTTGTTCTTTTTATTTCTTTTCATATTGATATTGTTCACACCACTATCGATCCATCTTCACTTTAGTTAAATAGTAATCCTTGTGTTTCTGATCACTATTTCCTTTGGATACGACTACCCACTCACCAGGGTATTATTACATCAACAAACCTGTGCACTTGCGGTACACACGCATTGGCGTTCATCACCTCCTAAGCCACAAAGGCCTCCTCTCCAAACCTTAGCCATCTCACATCTCAAGAGCAGCATAAAAGATATTTAAAGAATAGGGCAAAATGACTATTTATAATATGATATCGGACCTATCACATGCCTCCACGCGACCGTTTGAGCCTCTAGGCGCCCGCGTGGGCTGCAGAACTGCCCACACGATCGTGTGAATAGTATTTTGCTGCATTCCTGCTGCAGTGATTTACCACAGTGTTTTACTACATTACTTTGTGTGAACAAGGCTCCAAAACCCTTCTTTTCTTGAGGCCACATGGATAGGCACACGTCCACATGGTAGGGTATGAGGCTTCTTGTCGTCTAACCATCATTGGGAAGGCTCTTGAAGTTTCACACAAGTCAAGACATAGGAATGTGGCTGCCTTTGTGTCCTTCCAACTCATAATTTAACTTGAATTCTTTTGGAAGTTGATACATACCCTCATGTGAATGAGCTCTGCTTGTGTCTTGATCCTTATGTTGCACAAAAGACTCCCAAAATGTGCCTCATGACCTATCATTGCTTCCTTTTCTTCTCTTAAGGCCTTCACAACCCTATTTAAACAAAGAAACACCAAATACAATTTATGAGACGTAAAACATGATAAAAATGCATGATAAAAATGATGCTCAATGAATGTAAAACATATAAAGGAATATGTTTACTCAAGTACTTATCAATTGCCTCCTACTATTTCCAGTATTTTCTTGTCTCCTTCTTATCTTGTTCACATACAAGCACTTCACTATTGAAGCTATTTTTTGGATCTAGACTTATTACTAGTATTCATTATCTTCCTTGTGGACTGACACTCTGTACTTACACAGGGAAGATAATGAATACTAGTAATAACCAAGTTATGTGACCAGTTGTTTCAGTTTGAATCAAACCATTTTTAGAGTTTGAGCCAACAAACACTAGAAGCGGTTTTAGATCACTTTGTATGCTCATTGGGAGAGTAGAGAGAGAGAGAGAGAGAGAGAGAGAGAGAGAGAGAGAGAGAGAGAGTTCAGAGTTTCAACCGTTCCAAAACTACAAAGTGTGATGTCAGTGTCTGTTGGTAAAGGGGTAGAATATCTAGAGAATGATAATGCCTTGTAATCACCAGAGACGGATGGACAAATTGTAGGAGAGCAATTAGATATTTAAAATGAAAAACAAAAAACATCAATTGAAGAACCACTCAAATTTGGACTGAAGAAACTTCCGGGGTATATGGAATATGCCTTTTGGCCGAAAACTCTAAACTCTTGTCCATCATCTCCGCTGCTCTATCTATTGCGGAAAAGAAGTGGTTAGTTGAAGTACTTCAGGAACATCGAAGGGCAATTGCTTGGAAGATCTCCGAAATCAAGGGTATTAGTCCTTCATTTTGTACCCATAAAATTTTGATGGAAGAGGATTAGAAACTAGTCTTTCAACCTCAAAGGAGATTGAACCCAAACATAAAAGAAGTGGTAAAAGCTGAGGTAATCAATCTATTAGATGCAGGGGTGATTTACCCAATTTCAGACAATGTTGGGTCAGTCTTGTACAGGTTCTACCAAAAAAAGGGGGGATGATAGTTATTACGAATGAGAGGAATGAGTTGATTCCTACATGTACTATTACAAGATGGAGAGTTTGCATTGATTACAGGTGCTTGAATGATGTTACAAGAAAGGATCATTTTCCTCTTCCATTTATCAATCAGATCTTGGAATGACTGTCTGGGCATATGTTTTATTGCTTTTTTGGATGGATTATCAGAGTATTTTCAAGTTCCAATTGACCTAGAAGATCAAGAGAAGATGACTTTAACAAGCCCCTTTTGTATGTTTGCATATAGACAGATGCCCTTCGGTTTGTGCAATGCACCTGCTACTTTTCAACATTGCATGATTGCCATATTCGATGATCTTATTGAAGATATTATGGAAGTGTTCATGGACGATTTCTCTATTTTAGGGTATTTTTTAAAACATTGCTTGAATAACTTGAAGAGAGTTTTACAGAGGTGCGAGGAGAAAAACATGGTTCTAAATTGGGAGAAATGTCATTTCATGGTCCGCTAAGGGATAGTGTTGGGGCACAAAATATCTCAACAAGGAATAGAAGTTGATCGGGAGAAGATTAAAACTATCGAAAAGCTCCCACCTCCATCCTCTATGAAAGCTATATGAAGTTTCTTGGGACATGCAAGTTTTCATCGGTGTTTTACCAAAGATTTTTTTGAAGATAACCCAGCCTCTCACTAAGCTCTTAGAGAAGGACATGCTTTTTGAATTCACCATGGAATGTCTAGCATTTGAGACACTCAAGGATAAACTAGTGAAGGCACTGATTGTTATTGCCCCTGATTGGAATATTCCCTTCGAAATCATGTGTGATGCAAGTGATCACACGGTCAAAGCTATCCTTGGACAAAGGAGGGACAAGTATTTTCAACCTATATACTATACTAGCAGAGCTCTAAATGATGCACAAGAAAACTATATCATCACCGAAAAGGAGTTACTAGAGTGGTTTTTACATTTGAAAAATTTTGTCCCTATCTTATTTTATCGAAAGTCATAGTTTTTACTGATCATTCCGTACTATGTTATTTGTCTAGCAAAATAGATGCCAAACAAAGATTAATTCATTGGACTCTACTCTTGCATGAATGATGTAGAAATTAAGGATAAACGCGGCAGGAGAATTTGGCAACTGATCACTTGTCAAGACTTGAGTACCCCGGGGGACAATACCGAGATGAAGTGGACATTAGTATTCCTTCCCTGAAGAACATCTCTATTCCATTATAACTTTGGGTTAAGTCGACACACCTTGGTTTGCTGACTTTGCCAATTACCTTGTAGGTCGAGTTTTTTAAAGGACATGGCATCACATCTTAAAAAGAAATTCTTTTTAGATATAAAGAATTATATATGGGATGCCATTCAGGTAGGGTTGTGCAGTTCAGGTAGGTCATTTGACGGTGTGTGTCACATGAAGAAGGGTGGGAAATCATTAGGGGGTGCCATTCAGAACTCGTGGAGGACATTATAGTGCCAACAAAACTATAGCAAAAGTGCTTGAAGCCTTTTTCTTTTGATGCACAGAGGTACATTCAATGCTGTGACAACTGTCAATGCAAACGTAATATTTCTTGCCGTTTTGAAATACCTCAAAACAATATCATAATTGTGAAATTTTTGATGTTTGGGGTATTGATTTCATGGGTCCTTTCTCCACTTCATTTGGAAATAAATACATCCTGTAGCAATTAACTATGTGCCGAGATTGGTTGAAGCTCAAGCTTTGCCCTCTGATGACGCTAGGGTTGTTTGCAAGTTTTTAAGGAAATTATTCTCTTAGTTTGGGGCACCTAGGGCAATTATCAATGATAGAGGTACTCATTTTTGCAATACATAATTGAAAAAGGTTCTCAAGAGATATGGTGTCACCCAGAGAGTGGCTACTCCATACCATCGTCAAACTAGTAGCCAAGTGGAGGTCTCTAACCATCGGCTGAAATGAATCCTAGAAAGGACAGTAACCATCAACTGGAAGGATTGGTCCGAAAAATTAGATGATGTTGTTTGGGCATATAGGACAACTTATAAGACACTATTGGGGACATCGCCGTACCGTTTCGTTCATGAAAAAGCATGTCATTTACCAGTGGAGTTCGAGCATAAAGCTTATTGGGCAATGATAAGAACCTAACTGTATGTATTTATACATAGGGTTTATATATGCTAGCATGCATTTTTGAATGATTTGATGGCCGTTTTATGCATAAATTAGTTATATTTTTGTTACAGGCCTCATGAAAGCCAATAAGAGCTCAAGAACGCAAATGGGGAGAAATTGCACTAAAAATCACGTTTTTGGAGCAATAACACTTAAGAGTTGCAGGAAATCGGCTGTAAACGTCATGGGCTCCATGCACCGGCATGAAGCCCGTGAGACTTACTTAAGATTTCGAGACGAATTACTATAGGTGATAAGTGCTTGTGTATTAAGAATGCGAAGTATTCTTTAATTATGATGAGCATTACTTTATCAGATTTTAGCACTAATACATGTGTATTAGTGTTCTTTTGCGCATGTAGGGTTGTGAAGCTAAGTATGAAGGAAAAAAGCCAAAGTAGATCGTGAATACACTATTTGGTGAAACCTTGGAATGAACAAACGCGAAGACACAAGTGGGGCTCTAAGATACATGAATGTTTGCCAACCCTCATGTATTTAAGCAATTATAATGATTTGGATGGGCACGAAGGTGATAAGTGCTTGTGCCATAAGAATACGAAGTGTTCTTTCCTTATGTTGAGCATTACTTTTCTCGGGTTTTAACGCTAATATGGGTATATTTATGTTACTTTCACGCAGGTAGGGTTGTGAGGCCGATTATGAGAGAAAGAAGTAAATGTGGGTAGTAATGCACTAATTTGGAGGAAATCTTGCAAAAGTTCAAACGCGAAGACATAAGTCGGGTTCCAAATGTAGTAATGTGTGCTAACCTCCTCGTACTCAAGTTAGCACAAGTATTTGGAGGGGCACAAGGGCAATCACATTTAAGCATTCCGACTTGTGCATACAGAACAAGATCTCCGCCACCATGTCCGTTATTAAAGAAGCAAGGTGATCCATGACGTAAATGTGTGCCCCTTTGCGTTACCTCGATGAAAGTATGGATTCGGGAGTATTTTAAGATGGTATTGTAGCAGGGTATTGTAGAAAACACTGTAGTAAAAATACTGCAGCAGCACGCACTGTTTGCAGCCGCCCGAGAAAATAGGAAAACAGAGAATCCACACGGGCGTGTGGAATTTCCACACGCCTGTGTGAAAAATCCACAAGGGCCCCCACATGGGCGTGTGGATTCCCGATTCCAGCACTTTAAAATCCGATTTCAGCCCCGATTTCGACATTCTTTTCTCCATCTTTTCCCCAACTTGAGAGAGTGCGGCGGGTAGGATTTTGAGAGGTATTGGCTAGGGCTTTGGAGAGGTTCTACAATTCCAACATCATGCGCCGTTTGGAAGAAAGTTAGTGGTAGAGCTTTCGTCGGCATCGATCAAGCGAGTTGTATCCTAGGCCAGACAAAGGGACCCTTGCGACGAGTAGAGGACTCTCCACAAGACCATCGCCATGACTAACGCGGGGGTTTTCTATGGATGCTTTGTTTTTACATTCGATTTCATTGATTGTATCTAGCTCAATGGAGAGCTAAACCCCTAGTGGGTACTTGGGTATTTGTGAACCCTAGGATGTATTCGTTTCATTGAATCTCTTTATTATACTTTCAATTAATTGATGTTTATTGTGAGCTCCAATCTTGGAGACTTGATTGTATGAATACTCCCCTAGAGTGATACTATGGTTGAGAGTTCTTGTTGGTAACTCTTGTGAGTGAGTGACACACCATGAGAGTTAGACAAAGCTAGATTGGAGACGGTTGAGAGGGTGAGTCAAGAGGTAGTAGAGCGTCCCCTTTCCCCTCCGGTGTGATCTATCCTACCTCCACGTTCCAAGAGTTCTTTGAGGCTATAGTAGAGTGAATGGGCTAAGGAATGACATTCTGCTGGGTCTTAGTTGCGAGTGCAACAGAGTGAAGCGCTGAAGTGATTTTAGCACCTAGGGCTTAATTATGGCTAGGGATCTTCCACCTGGACCAAAGGGTTAGGTCTATACGTAGGGATAGGGTTTATCACTTGGAATCTCTAGAGTTCATTGCAATTCTATGCAAGTGCGAGGTTGAGAGGTTATTCAACCTCTCCTCCAGGACATGTATAGAGTTAGGCAAGGTTGACCTAAGATTTCGGATCATGTATTTAAGGATTTCCACGACTCATTGTTGCATCAATTAGGAAGTATAATAGGGGGTTCTTGCACTTGAAACGATTGTCCTAGATGGATCAATGTACGGGTACACCATCTATATCGATTGCCTTACCTTTTCCTTTACTTGTGCTCTCTATCCTGTTGCTTTTATTTCCGTTATTTCATATTTTGTCACACTTATCACTATTCATCTTCCACATTAGGTAAGAAACAACTTAAGTGTCTTTATTCCCTACTCTCTGTGGATACGATACCCACTCATTTGGGATTATTACTTCAAAACCCGTGCACTTGCGGTTTACAGGCATATACGGATGTGTCAGAAGGTAGTCATGTTTGCTTATCCCAACTTGTGCAATGATAGAAAGATCTTCACCAATGAACCGTTTATTAAAGAAGCAACGCGATCTACGACATGAACATGTGCCCGTTTATGTTGCTTCGATGAAAAGTGGATTGGGGAATGTGTTTGTCTAGTACTGTAGCAAGTACTATATCAATCTACTATATCAGTTACTGTTCACAGTCGGCCGAAAATCGGAATTCCAAAGAATCCACACGGGGCTGTTGAAATTCCACAAGCCCGTGTGGAAATCACACAGGGGCATGTGGAACATCCACAGGCCCGTGTGGATGCCTGATTCCAGTCTTATTTAAGTCTTGATCAGCCCGATTTTGGGGATCTTCTTTTCCACCCTTTCTCCATCTTTCACCCATCTTTGGAGACGCCCGCGGCTATGGTTTAAAGAGGCTTTGGAGAGGTTTGACGGCCTTCGACAACACGTTTCCTTCTGAAAATAGCAATTGGGGGAGCTTTCGTCGGCACCAATCCAGCAAGGTGTGCCCTAGGTTTGACGAGGGGACCTTGAAGAAGACGCGGCCGATCCACAAGACGTTGGACACGAACATAAGGGGTTTTTCATTCATGAATTGTATTACTTTTGACTTCATTGTTGATTGTATTTTGCTCCATGGAGAGCTAAACCCTTAGTGGGTGCTTGGGCTTGTAAACCCTAAGATGATATTGTTTCTTTGATCTTTTATTATGCTTTCTTTAATTGATGTTTCTAATTGAGTTCCAATCTTGAATGCTTATTGTGTAGATTTTCCCTTAGAGTGACACTAGGGTTGAGAATATATGTTGGTAATCCTTGTGGATGAGTGACATACCATGAGGGTTAGACAAAGCTAGATTGGAAAGGGTAGAGAGGGTGAGTCGAGAGGTAGCAGAGTGTCCCTTTTTCCGCCGGTGTGATTTATCCTACCTCTACGTTCCAAGAGTTCTTTGCGGTCACAATAGAGTGAAGTGCTAAAGGATGAACTCCGCTAGGGCTTAGTTGTGCAAGGAACAGAGTGAAGTGTTGAAGTGAACTTTAGTATCTGATGCTTAATTGTGCCTGGACCAAAGGATTAGGCCTATATATAGGAATAGGGTTTATCACTTGGAATCCCTAGAGCCTAAAGCAACCTAGCACAGTGTGAGATGTCGAGACTGTTAGATTTCTCCACCACAGCATAGTATAGGGTTAGTAACGGTTGACCTTAAGTTTTCAGACTGTGTGTTTAAGGATGTCCATGACTCATTGGGCGTCAGTTAGGAAGTATAATGATTGGTCTTGCACTTGAAACAATAATCCTAGGGTGAACAATGTCCGGGTATCCCATTTATCGTCTATTGCCTCTCCTTTCTTTTACTTGCACCTCCGTTCTCTTTTCTTATTTTCATTTGCACTGATTCTTATTCACATCACTTTTAATACATCTTCATTCTAGTTAAATAGCAATCTTGATGTTTTTACTCACTATTCCCTGTGGATACGATACCCCACTCACATGGGATTTATTACTTCAACAAACCTGTGCACTTGTGGGTCACACGCATGGGGTGTGTCAGTAGGTGAATTATTATGGAAAACACACTATAGTTAGTTACTGTAGTAAAGTATAGTAGCACCAATACGGTTTCGCTAGTATAAAAGAAATAGATCTAGGGCATCACTAAAAGGGTCTTTGGCCACCCTTTCTCCATCATCGCCTTCTAGGGCTTCAAGGCGGTGGGAGAAGGCTGATCTGAGTGGCAAATCCAAGAGGAGAAGAGGAGTGCCATTAACGAGAGCATTAAGGAGCTTGCCGGCATGAATCAGACAAGTTCTTACTACCACCTTCTAGTCGACGAGTCTAAGGGAGTTCTTCTATGATTTTGCTTAGGCTTCTTGTGTAATCTGAGATCTCTCTCTTATTTACATTGAAATAGACTACCAAAGTCGCTAGGCATCCAATGAACCTTGGGATGAACTTGCTTGTATGGATGTTGTCATTTACAATAATGGTTTTTTGTTTGGTTTGTGGTTCAAGCTTTGTGTTCTTGCATGTGTTGTTTTACCACGAGAACTCTGCGATTCACCTTCTAGGTTGTACTTGGTTGCATGACCATTGGTAAGTGCTTGTGTATAAGTATTAATAAGTATATTTTTCTTACATTGAGCATCACTTTTATTAGATTTTATGGCTCATTCTTGTGTATTTGTGTTCTTTGTGCACTTAGGGTTGTGGAGACAAGTTTGGAAGAAAGGAAGCAAAAATAAATCATGGACGTGATTTTTGAGGGATCTCTTACATTGAACAAGGATCAAGGCATAAGTTGTGATTACATGCATGTGGGTGTGTGACAACCTCCAAAAGTATGAAAATGAATCTATAAATTAGAGGGGCACAAAGGCAGTCACACTTATATATTCCAGCTTGTATAATTTTGTCAAGAGCTTCATCAATGTGTTTGAAAAAAGAAGATGCGATGTGATCTACCATATGGATGTTGACACACCCCTTGCGTGTGTGTACCACAAGTGCATGGGTCGTCTATGTAACAAAAAATACCCCAGTGAGTAGGTAGTTGAATCCACAGGGAATACTTGTTTAGAAGCACAAAGTATTGCTATCTAGCTAGAGTGAAAACCAATTTGTGATGTTGCTTCAAAATATCAATGCAAAGAGAGGTAAAAGAGAACAGAGAAAGCAAGAGGAGTAAGGAGAGTAAATCGATGGTAAAATGGAGTACTCGGACAATGCTCACCCTAGGACTATTGTTTCAAGTGCAAGACTAATATTATGTCTCCTAATTAAGGTTCAATGAGTCGTGGAGATAGAAAGACACATGGTCCCAAACCTAAGGTCAACTATGACTAACCATTTACACTATGCTCCAACGGAAAGGGATTCTCTCGACGTCTCACGCTGTGTAGGACTGCTTGAAGCTCTAGGGATTCCAAGTGATAAACCCTATTCGCTAATATAGATCAAACCCTTTGGTCCAGACGAAAGACCCCTAGTCACGATTAAGTCCCAGCACTCAGGATTACTTCAACACTTCACTCTGTTGGTCGTGCAATGAAACCCCAGTTTAGTTTGTCTCTTAGCACCTCACTTTATCGTGACCGCCAAGAACTCTTAGAACTTGGAAATAGGATAAATCATGTTGGAAGGGAAAGAGGACGTTTCGCTACCTCTCGACTCACTCTCTTAACCTTCTTCAATTTTACTAAGTCTAATCCTAATGTAGTTGTCACCCCTTCTAAGGATTACCTAGATAGATTCTCAACCCCAGTATCACTCTAAGGGAAAATCAAATCAACAAGCACACTATATTGGAACTCAATTAAAACATCAATTAAAGGAATTATAATAGAAGTTAATGAAACAAATCATCGTAGGGTTTACAAGTCCAAGAACCCACAAGGGTACCTCTCCATGGAGCAATACAAAGTCAAAGATAAAATCAAAGATAAATGCAAGCAATCCATAGAGAAAACCCCCTTGTCGTCCGTATCGATGGTCTTAAGGAGCAGCCTCGTCTTCTCCAAGAACTCCTTTGTCAAGCCTAGGGCACACCTCACCGAATCGATGCTGACAAAAGTTCCTCCAATAGCTCTTCTCCAAAGAGAATCAATATCGAATGCCATAGAACCGCTCGTAAAACCCAGCAAAAGCCTCTCCAAACCCTAGCCGTGCTCGCCCCAAAAGATAGGTCTAAGATAGGAAGAAGATCCCATGATAAAATTCTCAAATTGTATTTATAGGGCTAAAATCAGGCATCCACACGGCCGTGTAGATTTCCAGGTTTTGTTTTCCTGCACGCTGTGCATGGTAACTACTATAGTACTTCGCTAAAATACTCCCGAATTCATTTTCTTCATCGTGGCCGTATGATTGGGCACACATCCATGTGGTAGATCGTATCTCATCTTCCATTAAATCACATTAATGAAGCTCTTGGAAATGTTATACAAGTTTGAACACATGAGTGTGACTGCCTTTGTGCCCCTCTAATTTGTATATTCACTAGAGCATTTTGGAGGTTGGCACATTCCCACATGTCTATGATCACAACTTATGCCTTGACCTTTGTTCGATACAAGAATTCCATCAACAATCACGCCCACGTTCTACTTTTGCTTCCTTTCTTCCAAACTTGTCTCCACAACCCTAAATGCACATGAATGAGCCATAAAATCAAATAAAAGTGTTGCTCAATGTAAGAAAAATATACTTCATATTACTTATACACAAGCACTTATCAAACTCCCCCACACTTAAGCTTTTGCTTGTCCTCAAGCAAAAATTAAACATTAAAGCATATAAAAGGCAAAATTGAAAGTGCTCGGCCTTAGGTTCACCAAAAGTGTGCAAAAGAGGCATTCTACAAGTAAGGAAAATTCAAACACCAAATAAGAGGAAATCATTGCTCTAGCTAAAATCTTGAATAAAAAAGACAACAACTCGATATTGTGTAAGTGTGTGTAAACTCACTCAAGTCAACCCAACATGTACTCCTCAAAGCTCTTATCCAAAGGGACTTATTTATAAACAAAAAGAGAAGGTAGTAGCTTTACACACCCTCGAAGGTAGCCCTTTTTGAGGTGGCCGCCAAGGTGGCTTTTACACTTTCGAGGTGGTAGCTCTTTCTACCGGGGTAGTAGCTTTCACTCATCCTATGAGATAGTTTTTTAGGGCTTAACTAGTATCCAACTTATGGCAGTAGCATCATACTTCATAGGTGATAGCTCTTTCCACCCCCAATGCACAAACAAAGCAAACACTTTGTTTTTCTTTTCATTCATTTCATCATTCATCATATTTTTTTCAAAGAGATTCAAACAAGAAACATGCTAAAACAGTCCCTAAAATGTTGAACTTGAGTTTCCACAGGGTTTAATGAACGAGTAGTGTAACAAGTTATAATCAGGCAAAAATTCCTAAGAATTAAAATTAAACTAGAGCATGATAGTATTCAGTGTTAAAAATTCTCCTCAACTTAAGAATACAACCATTGGAACTGAGGTGAACTGCCATTGGCTACATAAGCATGAAAATCTAATGCATAAGTAAAGAACGCATGTAATGTGAACCCCCCCACACTTAACATATACATTGTCCTCAATATACGCATACAAGCACAATAAAGAATAAAGCAAATAAAACATGTGTGTGGGGATGGGCAATTGAAATAATACTCCCCTGAACTTTTATTGTTGTAATCGATGGAGGTATATTCATTGAGAGTTGAGTTCCAATGGGTTGTGGAACACACACGGGCATGGAAGACCACATTGACCATGCCAATGACTAATCCTCAATTCCAAGACTCACAAGACCATCTGCAAGTATACACAAGGGGGTTTAGTAAAGCTCAACAAACAAAATAAAATCGAGTCTATAAAAATATGGAAATGAAATGCAACTCTACAACTCGATACAACTGAAAAGCGAAAAAGATAAACTTAGAAGGAGAATCCTTTTTGAGTGATACATGTCTAAAATAAAATGCAAAAATAGAATAACAAAACATAAAAAACAAAGAAATGTAAAGACGCCTCATGCATCGGTGTCCTGCTTAGCTGGTGCTGTTGCTGCTGCTAGTGATGATGATACTACTGGTGGTGGTGATAGTACTGTTTGTGATACTTGAGGTGTCGGAGGAGCTCAGGGTCTCATCACAAAGGTGAGGTCACATCTCTCTCTAGAATCTGCTGTAGTGTGTCAAGATGTGCCATCACCTCAGCGTGGTTCGCAACCTGTGTCGCGTGAACCTCAGCCAAGTCTGACTGCAACACCCCTATAGAACTCTCGAGCCTTTCAGAGCAATCATGGGCTCAAGATAGATAGAATATGCACACTGGTGGTGGCTCCTATGCTACAGGGGGTGCCTCTATCTCCATCTGCTCCTGCTGTGGCTGAGGAACAGGCTTAGAACCCTCTGGGTCATCTCCCTCACCTCGGCTGGCTCTGGAGGAGGCATGATCATAACATAAACGCCATCTCTATACCTCCTCACCATGCCCATAAGTCTCATAGTCTCTAGACCAGGGGGGATGATACAATCATCTTCTTGGACCCCTCTGATCGCGTCTAGTAGCCCCATCCCCATGATGAGTCTAGTAATGTACGGTCCTGAGAATAAAACTCCCACTCTAGCATACTACCTCTAGTGACGCAGATACTCAGCCATGATGTGTCCCAGGTAGGGTGGCTCGCTCGGTACAATAGAGTATAAGTATAGCAGTTAATGTCTGCTCAGAACTCCCCGGTACTATCACCACGGTCATTCACTGATCGACTAAGGCGTGGATGTATTTGTAAGCCAGTCAGGAAAGGCACGTTGCCTTGGAAATCCCCAGCTCGTACAGTCCTTGGCCACACAGCATCCTATAGGCACCCTACGATGTCAGGCTACCAGGATAATCCATCAGAAGCTGCTCATACTCCTCTGTATCAATGAAATCCTCATTGTATAGACCGAGTCGAACAGAGAACTACATCATACTCATACTGTGGTATTGTCCGAAAGCTCTGAACTGTATAGCGTCGATGCCCATGAAATTGCTGTAGAAATGATCAAACTCGAATGATGCGAGCACCTTGACAATGCCCTTTTGCGTGTGAACCGCAAGTGCACGGGTTTATCGAAGTAATAATACCCTGGTGAGTGGATAGTCGTATCCACATGGAATAGTGATTAGAAACACAAAGATTGCTATTTAACTAGAATGATGATGAATCGATAGTGGTGTGAATAAAATCAATAAAAGTAGAAATAAGGAAAGAAGAAGGAGGCACAAATAAAAGATAGGAGAGTCAATCGACAGAAATTGGGGCACCCGGACATTGCTCATCCTAGGACTATTGTTTCAAGTGCAAGACCAACCATTATGTTTCTCAAGTGATGCTTAATGAGTCGTGAAAATCCAAAAATACACGGACCAAAACCTAAGGTCTGCCGTGACTAAACCTACACTATGCCCCGGCGGAGAAATTACTCAATCTCAACACCTCACATTGTGCAAAGTTGCTTAAAGCTATAAGGACTCCAAGTGATAAACCTTATTCCCTAACATAGATCTAACACTTTGGTCTAGGCGAAAGACCCCTAGTGAGAATTAAGCCCCAGATACTAAGGATTACTTCAACGCTTTATTCTGTTGCTTGCACAACTAAGCCCAGTGGAGTTCGTCTCTTAGCACTTCACTCAATTGTGACCGCAAAGAACTCTTGGAACGTGGAGGTAGGATAAATCACACTGGAGGGGAAAGGGGACGTTCCGCTACCTCTCAACTCACCCTCTCAACCCACTCCAACCTAGCAATGTCTAACCCACATGGTGTGCCACTCATCCACAAAGGTTACTAAGATAGATTCTCAACCCTAGTGTTACGCTAAAGAAAAATCAACTCAACGAGCATTCAAGATTGGAACTCAAATAAAACATCATTAAAAAAAGCATAATAAAAGGTCAAAGAAACAATATCATCCTAGGGTTTACAAGCCCAAGGACTCACTAGGGGTCTTATGGAGCAAAATACAATCAATAATGGGATCGAAAGTAAAGATATGTAATCCATGAATAAAACCACCTTGGTATCCGTGTTAATGGTCTTATGGAGTAGCCGCGTCTTCTCCAAAGGTTCCCTCGTTAAGCTTAGGGCACACCTTGCCGAATCGATGCAGATGAAAGCTTCATCAATAACTATCTTCCGAAGGAACGCAGTGTTGAAGGCCATAGAGCCACTCCAAAAACCAAGCAAACGTCTCTCCAAACACTACCTGCGAGGGCCTCCAAAGATAGTGAAGAGATGGGCAAAAGATGGGGAAAAGATTATAAAAACGGGCTAAAGTCGCGACTTAAATAGGTTGGAATCGGGCATCCACACGGGCGTGTGGAATTTCCACGCACCTGTGTGAATCTACAAGTCTTTGAGCACAACTTATGTCTTCACGTTTGTTCACTATAAGAATTCATCAACATGTGCATTCACGATCTACTTTGGTTTCTTTCTTCCACACTTGTCCCCACAACCCCACATGCACAAAAGAACACAAATACACATGTATAAATGATAAAATTTGATAAAAGTAATGCTAATTATAAGAAAATAATACTTCGTATTACTAATAAACAAGCATTTATCACACGGCCATGTGGAACACCACATTGACTGTGCCAATGACTATTCCTCAATTCCATGACTCACAACACCATCTGCATGTATACACAATAGGGTTTAGTAAAGCTTAACAAAACACAATAAAATCAAGTCTATAAAGATACGAAAATGAAATACAACTCGATATAACAGAAAAGCAATAAGATAAACTCTGAAAGATGATCCTTTTTGAGTGATACAAGTCCAAAATAAACTACAGAAATAAAATAACAAAACATAAAGAAAAAGAAATATAAGGATGCCTCAAGCGTTATTGTCCTAGTCTGCTGGCTCTACTGCTGGTGCTGCTGGTGGTGGAGATGGTACTGCTGGTGATACTGGAGGTGTCGGTGGAGCTCGAGGTCTCATAACAAAAGGTGAGGTCACATCTCGCTCTAGAATTTGCCATAGTGTTAAGACACCCCATAACCTCGGTGTGGTTCACAGCTTGTGTCACGTGAACCTCAGCCAGATCTGCTTGCAACACCATTACAATGCTCTCAAGCCTCTCAAAGAGAGATCATGGGTTTGAGATGGAGAAATGATCCTCAGCGGTGATGGCTCCTATGTAGCAGGGGGCGCCTTTGTCTCCATCTGTTTCGGATGTGTCTGAAGAGCAAGCCTAAGACCCCTTAGCTGCATCACCCTCACCATCGGCCATCTCTGGTGGTGGCATAATCATGACATAAACACCATCTTTGTATCTGTGGACCATGCCCATCAATCGCATCGTCTCTAGGCCGAGGCGAGATGGTACAATGATCTTCTCAGCCCTTCTGATAGCGTCCAAGAGACCCATCCCCATGATGAGTCAAGTGATGTAGGGGCTTGAGAAGAGCACTCCAACCCTGGCATACTGTCCCTGATGACACATGTACCCTGCCATGATGTGTCCCAAGTGGAGTGGCTCGCTCTGTACCATCGAATACAGATAAAGCAGCTCCTAACGGCTAAGATATGGTTGAGAAATTCCTTGGGAGGTATTTTCCGCCAAGCAAAGCGGCGAAGTTGAGGCAAGAAATTTCAGTCTTTAAACAAGGGGAGTCCGAAACATTATTTGAAGCCTATGAGAGATTCAAGGATCTCCTTAGAAGGTGCTTCCATCATGGTTTTGCCTCATGGATGCGAGTACAAATCATTTACAACGGGCTGAATTATGCTACTCTCCAACTCATTGACGCCGCCGTGGGTGGTTCCCTTAGCAACAAGTATCCCGATGAGCCCAAGCAATTACTTGAGTCTATGGCAAGCAATGAATCACATTGGGCCTCAAGAGGATCTACACAGAAGACTGTCGGGCTTTACGAAGTTAGTAGAATTTATTTGATGTGTTGACGCGAAAGCTTGATCTTCTTATGGGCAGTAGTTCGAGGTCGGAATCAGTGATGAATTGTAGCACTTGTGGTGGTAGGAATGATGCAGCCCAATGTCCAATTGCTAGTTCGTCCATTGCGTCCATTGAAAATGTTGACTACATTGGAGGGCAACGAAATCAAGGGAACCCGTATAGCTCAACTTACAATCCGGGGTGGAAGAACCACCCTAATTTTGCATGGAATCAAGGCCAACAACAAAGAGGTGCACCACCTCAAGGATCTCAATTTCAAAAACCGGCCTTTGAGAAGAAGTTTTCTACTGAAGAGGTCCTTGCCAAGTTCATGCTCAGTACCAATGACAGGTTCAATAGCCTAACTAGTAGCATGGATGCACAATTTGGCAAGGTGAATGCTCAGCTCACGCAGCACACCAAACAGTTCAGTGAGATAGGTTCTGTTTTGAGAAACCTCCAAGCTTCTATAAAATCTCTTGAGCATCGAGTAGGGGAACTCACGAAGGCACATTCTGAACGTCCTCTAGGTTGCCTTCCAAGAAACACGGAAGACAATCCAAGGGAGCACTTAAAGGCCATTGCTCTTAGAAGCGGGGGCAAGTGGAAACAAGGGTCGAAGTTGGCCCAAGTGTCAAGAAAGTGGGGTAGCCTCCGGGGAAGACCCCAAGCTAGTTGAAGAAAACAGTGAAGACAAAAATCAAGGAAGGAACAATAAGCCCCAACAACAAGGACCAACAAAATAATCCGAGTACAAGCCTCCAATTTATTATCCAACCAGATTGAAGCATGACAAGGAGGATGTTCACTTCAGAAAATTCATCGACATCTTCAAACAACTCATTTGAACATCCCGATAGTTGAAGCATTGACTCAAATGCCGAAATATGCCAAGTTTTTAAAAGAGCTCCTCACAAACAAGAGAAAGTTAGAGGAAGAGGGCATAGTTGCACTTACGGGGGATTGCTCAGCCATTCTAGAAAAGAAGCTCTCACAAAAGTTGAAAGATCCGGGAAGCTTCATTATCCCATGTATGCTTGAAGGTGGAGTCCAAGAAAATGCTCTAGCGGACTCGGGGACTAGCATAAACGTCATGCCCTACACCATGTATTTGAAACTTGGTTTGGATGAGTTAAGGCCCACGAGGATGACCTTACAATTGACGGATCAATCAACAAGGAAACCTTGTGGGATTGTTGAAGATGTGATTGTCCGAGTGGACAAATTTGTTTTTCCTGTGGATTTTGTCATCATGGACATAGATGAGGATGTGGAGATACCACTGATTCTTGGCCGACCATTCCTCAGCACCTCGGGTGCCCTAATTGATTTGAAAGGTGGGAAGTTAACGCTAAGAGTCGGAGAAGAAGAAGTGGTGTACACTTTGCCGGCTGCTATGAAACATTCTTTAGATCATGATGACACACTTTACTTCATTGATGAAACTGATAGGTTGATTTCTGATTGTGTGCAGGAGGTGCTCTCGATGAACCCGTTGGATGAGTATTTGGGAGAGTTGGAGAATGAAGAACAAGAAGAACCTCACTACCATCCTCAAATTCACCACTTGAAGCAACCAAAAGAGAAAGTATCCTGTACCAACGCCAAGGAAAAAGAGAAAAAAGAGTCATTTGTGAAGAAAATGTGGAGGAAGATTCATGGGAGAAAAAAGAAGGGTACCAAGCTTCATCACCCCACATCTCGTGGAGGAAAGGTAAATTTTTCACCCCTCTCTACTCATGAACAATTCGAGGTCTTCTCAATGTTATCACTGAATTTTGGGGGAAGAAACAACACTAAAAGGGAAATCGGGGGTGGCTTCAAACTTTTTGAGCCCCCATGACGTAAGGAATGAGGTACGTCAGGCTTGTGACATTAAACAAGCGCTTCTTGGGAGGCAACCCAAGCATTCGAGGGTGTTTTCTTTCATGTTTCGTATTTAGTTTATAGTTCATTTCACTTTTCGTATTTCTTAGACTTGTGTTGTTTTTGAATAAGTTCGTTCTCACACACTTGGCATATTGTTCTCATTGTCTTAATTGTGCTGTCTTTGTGTAACTTCTTGAGAAACTCATGTTTAGGTGTTAATTCATGTGCTAGATCGTCGTTCTATTCATTTCATTCGTTTTGGAGAAATCTTCGACCTTGCCATAAAATTTTTACATCATCTAAAGCAGGTTTTTGAAGTTTCGGGTCAGTTATAAGGTCCTACGGCCATATTGGGGCTTATGGGGGTCGTCTGAGATGAACACAGAGCAAACCAGAGGCTCTGTGCCATCTCAGACGCATCCCAGACTACACCCATACGGGGCCGTCTGAGACGACCTGACTTCTCGGCAGAGAAAGGCCAAACGGCCCACACTATGGGGGCCGTCTAGGGTGGGCCGACCCCTCTACCCCCCTTCTTATACCTCTCTCTCCTCTCTCTCTCTCTCTTCCACTCTCTCTTTTCTGTCACCTTTCCACCAAGTTTCTCTCTTCATTCTCACTCAATCCTTGGCCAAATCTTCTAATTTTTTCTCCTAAAACTTCTTCCAATCCATTGGAGACTTCGATCTAGTGGTTTTCTCCGAGTTTAAAACTTGTTATCTCAAGATTTCATCAGTATGCTTTTTCAATGCCCTAGTTTTATCTTTTTCATTTCTTGGGCATTCTTGGAGATTTTGGCTAGGATTTCTTTAGCATTTTGCTTGGTTTGGATGTTGTGAATGTCATGGATGAATTTTTCATTCAAATTTATGTAAAAATTTTTCGATTCTATGAATATAGGGGAAACTCTCGCCGCGTGAATAGTGACCATACGGCCCTATACGGCCGTATGACCTCAAAAATTCGATTTTTCATTTGTTTCCTCTATCTTTTGCATTTTATTTTGATTTATCTTGTATCCCTATGAGCTTGACCAAGGTTGTCTTCATTGTAGGGATGCCTCACACAAAAAGACTCGCCTCCAAGCGCCCAAGAACCACCGCACCCTCATCTACACCCGATGAACCCGTCTTCAAGTTAGCCCATCATCGAGAGAGATATGATAGATTGAAGACAAAGCCATTTGGGACATTGTGCTATATTGATTGGTGGCTTGTGGAGAACCTTGGGATAGCAAATCAAGTCAAGGAGTGGTTATCACATAATTGTTGGGTCAAGCTTTTTGCCATAAACGAGCCAACCTTTCGCTAATTAACCTTGGAGGTTTTGAGCACATTCGAGGCACGACAAGACGGACAATCCATGTGGGATAGGAAATTTATCACCATCCGCTTTCAAGCTTTTGGGAAAAAGCGTACTATGCACCACTTGGACTTTTGAGCGGCGCCCTACTGACCTTGGCCACCTTGTCAGTGATGCATTTCTTCACCAAGGCTCGTATACACGATTGGGAGCTATATTTATTAGGCCCAATGTGACTAGATTGATCCGTGGCATGGGTTTATTTGAGCAGACACGAGGTATGACCGTTGTAGGAGGTACAGCACCCCTCGAGCAGGCCCACATATGGGTGATAGGCTTGGTGGTGAGCGTGCGTGCGAGTGGCAGACCCACATGTCACCAGGCCACTGGTGAGTCCAGTCAGTGACAGACAGAGCACACAGAGTCAGAGCCTGAGGGCGTGCCTGTCCCCACCCCTGGCACTACATCATTACCTGACTTCGACATGAGACTGTGGGGGTGATTGAGAGAGAGGTTCAGGCTGTGCGTCAGGAGCAGCATGAGATTCGTGGCCAGCTTCACCAGATAATTGAGGGACAGCGCCGACTCGAGGTACATTTTCACCGTTTCATCACCTCGTACTATGGCTCATCCTCGCACACTATGACCCCTCCTTCTGCCGCCATGCCACCACCACCGGCACCAGATTATGATGAGTAGCAGCTTGTTTGAGCATGGACACCTATCATTTACTTTAGTTTGCTTTGTTTTGTGTTTTGTATTTTGTTGAGTTGGCATGGTTTTTACCCTACCGACTTGTGGTGTCAAACTTTATTTTCTTTTCATTTTTGTGTTTTGTTGACTACTCCCTAGTTTCTCCCTTGTGTTTGTATTGGCAAATTTTTGTGGAATGATGATATCCCCTTTATGTCTCGGAGGGCATTGAGGGAATTTGGTGAGCTTTCCTAGTTTTTAATGGAGGGATGCCTCATACAAAAAGACTAGGGGTAAAACTAGGACTAGCTCAACAAGACTTAGAAGTTCATAAGAAAACATTGTAGGATAGAACTTAGTGTTTTAAGGCCAAGTACTCAAAGTATTGTGTGAAGCATACAAGAGAGTTAGAGTAGTCACATTGGCGATTCCTAGGGCATCGACAGAGTATTGGCAAATTTGGTGTACTCAAAATACTAGGGGTAAAACTAGGACTAGCTCAACAAGACTTAGAAGTTCTTAAGAAAACATTGTAGGATAGAATTTAGTGTTTTAAGGCCAAGTACTCCAAGTATTGTGTGAAGCATACAAGAGAGTTAGAGTAGTCACATTGGCGATTCCTAGGGCATCGACAGAGAATTCAGTGCACATGACAATACTAGGGGTAAAACAGGATTCAATAAAGCATAAAACAAGTAACTCACATCAATCATTAATCAAAACTAAAAGAATCTTACAAGAATGAACAAAGCCATCATAGGTAACACTAGCATGCAACAAATGGTCCTAATACATTAAATACACCCATCCCCACACTTAGTGTTGTACATTGCCCTCAATGTACACTAATCATGAAAAGCATGGTAGAATAAGCAATGAAAATAATAGAGGAGGATGAAAACGAACTTCCCCGGTTCATCTTCTGCTCTCGTGAGGTATGACCCGACAAAAGGTGTGGTGAGCAGTACATGTCGGATCCGACCTCCATTCTAAGCTAGGAAAGTTCACCAAATTCCCTTAATGCCCTGCAAGGCAAAAAAGGGACATCATCACTCCACAAAAACTTACAAAGGAGAGATGGGGAGTAATCATACAAAAACTAAAACAAAATACAAAAATAACACAAAAACTAGAAAATAAACTCGAAACAATAAAATAAAATGTCCATGCTCATCCTTGTCCTTAGATTTAGGTCTCTCATCACAACATGACATCTTGTTCCATGTGGTCACCCGTGTGGTGTAAATATCTCTCCATGGTTGCTTGTCAATTTCTTCATCCACAACATTCCTGCGAAACATGAAAAACCCAATCAAGCATAGAGGAATCCAATATAATTCAAAATGTAGTGCATGGATGAATAAACAATGAAAAATATTATGTATAGTGTCCATACAGCCATATGGGGGGGCCGTATGGGTACAGTTCACTTCGAAAGAACCTCCCCAAAACCATGAAAATCGAAAAAGTTTTGCACAAATTCAAGGGAGACTTCATCCACAACAATCACACCACAAAAACCAAGCCAAATACTTGAAAAATCCCTCAAATAAGCTCCAAGAATGCAATCAAAATGAAGAAGATAACACTAGGGCATTAAATAGCATACCGACAAAATCTTGAGAAAACAAGAATTAAACTTGAGGAAAACTACTTGATCGAAGTCTCTAATGGATGAGGAGAAGATTTAGGAGAAACAAAATTAGAGGATTTCGCCAAGAAATAGGTGAGAAAGAAGAAATAAAGTTGGTGGAAAAAGAGAGAAAAGAAGAGAATGGAAGAAAGAGAAGAGAGGGAAGAGAGAGGAGGGTTAAATGGGCAAGAATTGGGCCATACAGCCCGTATGGGGGCCGTATGGCCTGAGAAGGCTTCTCAGGCATTCTGGATGGCGTTCCAGACGGCCCTGTGTGGGGCCCGTATGGGGGCCGTCTAGGACAGAACCGAGGCTATGTTTGGTGCCCCCAAATGGCACAGACGGCCTCCATAAGGGTTGTGGATGGTCATATGACTAAAATTTGCTCTCTCAACCCAGAAATCCTGCTCCAAATGATGAGATAATGATATGGCAAGCTTTAAAACTTCTCCAAAAATGAATGAAATGAATAAAAACACAATCTAGAGCATGAAATGACACTGAAACATGAGTTTCTCAAGAAGTTGCGTGATTAAACCACAATAAAATTGATGAGAACAATGTGCCAAGTGCGTGAGCTTAAGCATCCTCTCCACTTCTATTCCACCCTCGGTAAAATCTCCTTCATGCAGTCTAGAAAATTGTTTGGGCCTCCAAGGAAATAGCTTCGGTTGGGAAATGCTTAAGAAAGGCATGGGTGGATTCTTGCATGGCGTTAATGACCTACCCAAATTTTGTTCCCCAACCACTGTTGGATGCTCTCAAATTGCCCATAGACATTGTTTGGGCTTCCATGGAAAAATTTTTGGTCGAGAATCATCCAACCCCGGCATAGGTGGGTTTTTAAATGGCTTTGACTTCCTACCCACATCTTCAACTATCCCGGATATTTCTCTTTTGTGCTTGGTGTGTTCATTCACTTCTATGCTAAGGGCGTGCTCAAGGGATATTTATGCCACTTTTTCTACACTTCCAACCTCCAAAACAACAAAGATTTCTTCCACCTCATTTTCATTTTTATTCTCTTCATTTTCATTGTTAGTTGCTTTTGGACTATCTATTTCTTGCTCATGAATTGGTTGTTTCTTCGTCATTACTTCAGCAAGTTCTTCAACCCGTCTCTCTAGCCTACGGAAGGATTCTTGGACATCTCTTAAGATAGTGCTCAATTCATTAAATTGTCCTTCAGGCTGGGTGTCTATATTAACCAAGCAAGTGTTTGTGACCTTGGGATGAGTCCCGAGCATGATGTCCTTAGGTGAAAACTGGGCCTCAGGGCTTCGTATGAATGCGGCAAAAACATCCTCGGTACTAAATTTCTTTCCTTGTAGTTGCTCACACCAAGAACTTGACCGATTGTAAGTCCCTCGCATTTGGCAAGAAAATTATACCTTACACAAAAGAGGATATATAAAGAACAAAGTTAAATAAATTAAAAAAATGCACAAAAATTAATATATACAAGCAAAATAAAAATGGCTAGAGCAATAGATTACAAGCTTTCCTAATATTCCTTGAATTTCCCCGGCAACGGCGCCAAAAACTTGATTAGTTCCCCACAAGTGTACGGGATCGCCAAGTAATACCCTGTGAGTGACACAGGGGTCGTATTCCACGGGGCCAAGGAAGTATTATTACTCACTCCTCATCTATTATCTAGCCTACAATTCTTAGTAAGAAGAACAAATGAAATAAAATAAACTAAGATAAGCAAATCCTATGGCGGGGCGGGTTACTAGCACACGGATGTAAACAATCAAGCGAGTATCAAGCATGAGAAGGGAGTATTTGGACAAGGAATCCACCTAGGGTTGTTGTTAAGGCCCAAACTATGATGGTTTAAAGATGCATTGATGATAGTTGAGACTTAGAGACCTCGTGACTAGATTAGCCCCAATTTCTCGGCGACTAACCCCTGATCCCATATGAATGTCAATTGGAATCTCTTCCAGATCAACACACCTATGATCGCATTAAGTTCTAGGAGTTCTCTAATAGGAGTGAACCTACTCTTCTTCGGCTTAAACCTAGTAATGGAGGGCTATCAACACCCGATTTCTCGGCGTGTAGGCACAAGTATCCCCTTTCAATCTTTCCTAGATCTAGTATGCGTGAGTAGGTTACATCTACGCATACAACTCATAATAGAATCATGGATTTCTCCATTCATGTAATTCTAAGCATCAAGGCATGAAAGATTGAATCTCAAACAACCATCAAATTAAATGACGAATAACATCCCAAGTTCTTACACAAGATGAACGCTAGGATTCATCCAAATCCAAACACAACAATAAGTTTGTCGATGATGGCTTAGATCTTCACTCCAACACCTTCTCCTTTGCTCCTCTCCCTCTTGGTGATGATGTATGCTCATTTCCCCCAAGAATCTCCCCCGAAAGATGGCCGAAAAGCCCCAAAGAAGTGTGGTGGCAGCGGCCCAAATGGCCAAGGAAAAAGTCCCTTGTTCTGCCCTAAAAGTCAGTATTTATACCCCCATGACATACTACCCGTATAGGGGTCGTATGGGGGTCGTCTAGCACTCAAAAACTCTAGATTCGCGTTTCATACGGGGGTGTATACGGCCTCCATATGGCCCTGTATACTGGGTAGTATGGAAATCTGGGCAAACAACTCCAAATCATTCCGCTGCTGCAATGCATACGGCCTCCATACTGGGTAGTATGGGGGTGGTATAAAATTCTTGTTTTCTTCTCTTTTCGCCTAAATGATATTTTTCTTGTTTTCCATGGCTTCCTTATGACCTACAAAGCAAATAATAGACAATTAAGCGCAAAACGGGCATCAAACATCACAAAATACATGCGAAGTGAATACGACATATATACGAAAACAACTACATTTAGACACTTATCACTCAACGATCCCCCTCGGATGTCTAACTGATCGGTCAGCTAGTTGAAGTGTCATCCAAGTGGGCCTAGGTTCTCCCAAACATAACTTCTGAAAGAATGTATAAGGCATGACGTTGATGCTAGGCCCTAAATCTGCTAATGCCTTGTCTTCATTCAAATTTAAATGTTGCATGGAATGATGAAACTACTGGTGTCTTTCTTCTTGTTTGGCATATTCTTTTGCAACACCACTGAACATGAAGCGTCTAAGATCATAAATGCACTCTCCTCCAACTTCCTCTTGTTGGTCAAAAGGTCTTTAAGAAACTTTTTATAGCTAGGCATTTTAGATAATGCCTCCACAAATGGGATGTTGAATAGACCCAAAAATTTCTTCTATTGTTCACCATTTTAGTCATTCTTCAGTCTTGAGGGGTACAGAATTCTTGGCTTATAAGCAGATGTGAACTTGTCCGCAAGCTCACAGAGTCGTCAAGTAATACCTCCCATGCAAACACGAGAGGGTCGCATTCCCTGGGCCCAAGGATCTACCCTTACTTTCTGTTCTCGTATTGTCTAGCAAACAGATTCGAAAGGGTGCTCTAAACTATTAATTAAAGTGAAGGAACTAAAAGTGGAGTCTAAAACAAGGCAAGGGTGTAAAATCAGGGGAATCAAATGGTCACGGATGCGGATTCCCTAGGGGATACTAAAGTTCAAAGGAGATTAAGAATGTCATGCAATTGAAGGTTTGGACCACGAGACTTCCTAAAATAGATCAACCCGATGGTCACAGCAATTGAAACCTAACCTGGTACAAGTATTGACACGGAATTTCTTCTAATCAAATCCTCATACGATTGAATTAACAACAGGGAAATCTCTAATTAGGGCCAGAACACAACTTGGTCTGACCCTAATGCTGGAGAGGTACAAAATACCTGATGGTCACGGTGTATTTGTACATAATTCTCTTCCAAACTTGGTGTGTCTAGTACAAGGGCGATGGTCACACTACCAAGTACAACCTAGAAGTTGGTCTACAGAGTTCCGATGTAAACAACACATCAAATGCACCAAGAATGAATCAACAAACTCAACAATTGCACTAAACATAATTAAATCATCCAAATACAGAAGTTCATCCCAAGGTTGACCGACATCCAGTGACCTTGGGGTCTACTTGTAAATACAAACAAACACAAACAATAAGCTCATGAAAACAACTACAAATGGCATAAGGAAACTCTCTCAAACAATGGAAGTGAGAAGACAAGCCGAATGGGGTGGAAAGCTTCGACGGACGCCGCGTTCGGGGGCGGCTTCCCTCGTCGTCTATGAGCTCCCAAAGAAGAGATCGATGAAGATATAGCCAAAACCAAACTTCTCCCTTTGATTCTCCCTCTCCAAAACGTGTGATCTTGCCTCCTTAAAGCTCGTGGAAGTCGGCTCCAAGAACTCCCGAAGTTTTCTTCTCCAAAAAGTGTCTCAAAAATAAGTCTCCTTTTGGCCCTAGAAAATCAGCCCTTATTGTATACCGTCAGGTCCATAGGGGCTCCATGCGTGTGCATGGACGCCCATGAAGCTTACTGTCGTTTTGCCCATAAAAAGTGTTAGTGTTACAGTAATCCAGCTACAGTGTTTTGCTGCATTGTTTCTGCTACAGTAACTATTCCAACAAACCTCATGGGTACTCATGCCGGCGCATTGACCCCGTCAAGTTTAGAGCCGATTGACCGCAGCGTCAAACAGAGACTCAGCTACAATGCCGAAACCCTAAAAACACGTTTTTGGTGTCGAATTCCTCTTGATTGCGTTCTCGAGCTTCGCTCGGGTCTTTTAAGACCTGCAACACCAAAATAACCAATTTGGATTTAAATGGGCATCAATTCATTAAAATATACACAAATAATAGAAGATTAATACGTATAAAATATGTACATTTAGGCGTTTATCATACATTCCCGCACCTGTCCGTTTGCTTTTCCTCAAGCTAACACACATGAAAAACATGGGCAAGAAGATAAACGGCTAAATGTACGACCTCAAGCTCAAACAGTGAAGAACCCGACAGGCACAGATGAAATAAAATCCAGGTTATGAGTTGTACAATAACCAACTTAGTGGAGATATTCATGATTCCTCTAGAGTGTTTTCCTCGTGAGTGTGTGAATATTTCTTCCCTCGCTCCTACTATTCATGCCACATTCAATGGCTACCTGTGTTAGAAATGTTAAAGGCATCCTAAATAGCAAGTTAGGAGATCTTCGGTCCATAGTCAACACGTTAGTTTCTAAGTTAATGCATGATAGAGTCCAGGAGAACACACACACCTTTTTTTTTTAGTCCGTCTAACGTAGACTGCACAAAATATCTTATAATCTTTCAAAAGGATGCACATGCTGATTATGCATAAGAAGCACCCAACCTTTTTTATTACAGTCTACATAGATGCATGCATGCTAAATTAGCAGAGGAATACTAACATAGACTTATTTTTTTCATTCATTTTTTTTAACTAAGATGACAAATATATACATGTCTCCTTACCTCCTTCATGCAACATTTCAATTAGGGCTAAAGAAAAATGAACAAAAGAACCAAAAGCTCTTAAAAGACCATTGAGGGATGAGTTTAACAATCTAACACTGAAATCAAAGAAGTCAGTTAGCGGGGGAGAACCAGGTAGAAGTTATGTGACAAAGTTGTGAAGAAAGTACTAGAGAGAAAACATGACTTCCTAATAGCACAAATAACACTACAGCTCATTACGATTCATTCAAGCCAGGCGGTTCTTAATAATAAATCATAGCTATCACCGGTGAATTAAGCATGCAAATACTATAGCCCTTGACCTAGAGTCGTACATTGCCCTTAATGTACACTAATCAGTAGAATATGGTGTAGAATTCATAATAATTAAATGAAGTATGAAAGGGAAGGGTAAAGAGACTGCCCCATTTGGTTGATGAAGAGTTGCAATTCAAGTGCAGTTAGAGGGCTTCATGCCCAGCGAAGGGTAAAGGGAGTGGGACTCAGCTCTTGAAGTTCCTATTAAAATAGGCAAGGGATCACAACTCTCAAATAAATTAAGAGGAAGAAAACAAGCATAAAAATAAAAGGAGTACAAGTTTAGCAGGGAATGAACCCTTGCTAACTAAAGAGATCAAACTAGCAATTCACAAAACAAGACGAAATATAAAAACATAAACTCAAATTCATGAAAGTCTTGCTCCTAGGCTGGGTGATATCCATCAGTAGGCATGGTAGGTGCTAGGGATGTGGTAGCACCTGAGGTGGTGCCGGTGGAAGAGGAAGACCCACGAACCAAAGAAAGAACCTCGCGTATATCCCTTGCCAATTTTCTAAGTGTCTCAATAGTCTCCTGATGTCCTTGACAAAGGGAACGAATCTCGCTCTGAATCTCCTGTAGGTGAAGCTAAACTAGAGGTGGTGTGTCATCTGACTCAGAATTGGATTGTGGTGGAGAATCAGTGATGCGCTCACCCGTGAATGAGTACCGAATAACGGCATATGTGTTACCACATTTCTCCACCATCCCCATAGAAAACATAGTAGCCATCCCCAAGGGTGAAAATTCACCAACAATGTGCATGTCCTGGGTGTGCTCGATCAAACCCATACTCTGAATTATACGTGTGACATACGGCCCAGCAAAAATAGATCTGAGGCGTGTGTAGGTACCCTGATGAACAAACAACTCGGTGAAGAGGTGTCCAAGGTGGATCGGGTAACGCTCAATGTTACTGTATAACATGAGTAGGTCGGAGAGTGTGATTACCCCAGTGCTATCACCCCGGCGACCAATCTACTCAAGAGTGCATGAACATATCAATGTGCGGGATTGTGAAGTCAATATGCTTTCCTTGACTCATTTGTATGCCGGCCAGAGATAATGTTCCAGTACCATGTGTGTGTCATGGTGGTCAGGAAATCTGTAGGAAGACTGTGAAATGCGGGTGTGCTCACGAATCCCTCTTCATAAAACCCCAAGTAACATCCCAATTGTGTGTCACTAATGGTGCGCATTACTCCAAAGACTTGGAAAGTTATCCCGGATGGTCTTGCTAATTCGATTATGCTTGGGACCTCCAAGGTGAGCCACGGTAAGCCGGATCATTAATTGAGAATATCTTGTCCTAACCATCGTGATTGATCAATTCCGACACGGTCTCAGCCAACCCTAGCACTTCGAAGTCATTTCTTTAAATCATTCGGATAATACCAAAAGGTTTGGGCTTCAAGAGATTGTAGCGTGTCTTGTGTTGTGTACGGTGAAGGAGGGTTCTCCTATAGGCGTCGCGCCGCGTTGCGTCTTGGTCGCTTCGATGAAACTCGCTTGACCGGCATTCCTATACCACCAAAAACACAAGATCAAACCAAAATTATCATGAAGGCAAACCACATGAGACATTAATGACATCATAAAACTAAGAGAAAATTGGATGTACAAAATTTTCGATGTGGAGAATTAAAAATTCAGCATTTGCTAAAGTAACACGTGGAAAAATTTTGCAATAGTTTCTCCCAAACATGGAGCTCCTCAAAATTTACAAATGAAGGAAAAACTGCAAAAATTCAGCACACACCACATCACAACATCCATATATGCCATTCACACTTGAAGAGCAAGGGAAAAGCACAACAAAACCCAAGTTTTTAGCCAACCCTTGAATTAGGGCTTGAAGGCTTGGAGTGAAGAGATCCGGTGAAAAAGATGGTAAAACTCCGAATAAATCCCAAGATTAAGTTTGCAAGATGGAGGAAAGGAGATTAGAGAAGAAAAAACCAAGAAAAATGGTAAAGAAATGTGGGAGAATGAAAGGGAAATGAGAGAGAACAAGGTGGAGAAGATAAGGAATAGTGAGGAGAGAGAGGGGAAGAAAGCCCCTTACGTGGGCCGCCCTGCCCATGCGGGTGCCATGCGGGTGCATGGTGCCCGCATGGCCTGGGCGTTGGCTTGAAAAACCCAGCCAGAAACCCTCACGGAAGCCATGAGGGCGCATGCCGCCTGTGAACTTTTCTGGTTGTGCCCGTCTCGTGTGGCAAGGAGCCTGACGGGCGCCCGTGAGACCAACAACTCGCTGGGCTGTGGTCCCCATGGGGACTCTTGCGGGCATATGGGCGCCTGTAAGGCCCTGGAACATGGCCCCAAGTTTCTATATGGGCCGTATACAGCCTATATGGACCTGGAAAAGTGAAATTTTGGCATGGTTCCTCTTGCAAAGTCAGCAAAATACGAATTACAACCTCTTTAACACCTAAATAGCAATGAAACTCAACTAAACAATACTAAATTCAAGACCAAAAACAAGGGAGCAAGCATTAACATGAATTCAACACAATAGCAAAAATACGAAAAACTCACAAGCACAAACATTCAACCACAACAAAAGAAACTAAACAACTAGAAGAAATAAGAAAATTTAAAGACAACGAATTGAAGACTTGGGTTGCCTCCCAAGAAGTGCTTGTTTAGCATTATTAGTATGACGTACCTTCGGTCTTACCACATGGTGGATCAATTGGTGGGTATTTACCTCCGAATCCAAGAGAAGTGTTCCAAGATAGGTATGGCTTCAATCGATGACCGTTAACCTTTAACGTGCCTTTCTCCGGATGAGTTATCTCGATGGTGCCATGGGGAAAGACTTGTGAAACTGTGAACCCATGCCACCTTGATTTTAAATTCCCCAGGAAAAGTCATAACCTCGAATGAAAGAGGAGAACCTGGTCCCCTTCCTTGAAGTAGTTACCTCGTTTAATGTGTTGCTCATGATACTCCTTAATCCTTTTCTTGTAGAGCAAAGAATTATCATATGCCATAGCATACCATTTATCCAACTCACTTAATTGGAACTTCCTATTATAGCCGATTAGATGAGGATCAAAATTGAATTGTTTAATGGCCCAGTACACTTTATATTCCAGTTCAACAGGTAAATGGCAAGCTTTCCCGTATATAGCCTATAATGGGTTGCTTCAAGAGGTGTTTTATAAGCTGTCTGGTATGCCCAAAGTGCATCATCTAGGTGATCTGCCCAATCCTTTCTGTGCTGACTCACGGATTTCGCCAAGATCCTTTCAACTTTAGGTGAGACACTTCAAGTTGGCCTCTTGTTTGAGGATGATATGGGGTGGCAACCCTATGAGAGATTCCATATTGCTTTAGGGTGTTTGCAAACTGTGAGTTACAAAAGAGAGTCCCTCTATCACTAATGATCGTTTTTGGTGTACCAAACCTGGAGAACAACTTTTTCAAAAATTTTACTACCACTCATGCATCACTTATGGGGGATGCCTGTGCTTCCACCCATTTTGAAACATAATCCACAACTACCAAAATGAACTGATTACCGCGAGATCTAGGTTTGTGGCATCTCATCTCTCCGTGAAATGTTACTAGCCCTTTGACACTTATCGTAATGTTGAACAAATTTCTGTGCACCTTGAAACATGGAGGGCCAATAGAATCCTCCATCCAGAATTTTCCTAGTTATCTGATTGGCACTGTAATAGTTCCCCAGTGGGACCAGCATGACAATGCTCCAAAATAGAATACCCTTCTGAAAGAGATACGCACCTCCTCACCACCTGATTAGCGCAAGTTCTGAACAAATAGGGATCCTCCTAGAAGTAATATTTCAAATCAGAGTAGAACTTCTTCCTTTGTTGATAAGTTAACCTGTCAAGACGTGTCCCTGCAACAAGATAGTTTGCAAAATCAGCAAACCATGGTGTTTCTTCTTCTCTCAACACCCGAATGCTATACAACTGTTCATCAGGAAGACATCATTTATTTCCTTCCTCTCTTCGGTGTTCTCTAATGGGTTCATAAGGCGTAATAGGTGGTCTGTGGCTAGGTTCTCGGTCCCTCATTTGTGTTTTATTTCCAAGTCAAACTCCTGAAGCAAAAGTACCCACAGGATCCAACGAGGTTTTGCATCTTGTTTGCTCAAAAGATATTTGAGAGCGGAATGGTTGGTAAACACGATCACCTTCGACAACAAGAGATATGAATGGGACTTGTCAAATGCAAAAACTACAGCAAGCACTTCTTTCTCGGTGGTGGTATAGTTTCTCGGGCTCCATTTAGTGTCTTGCTTGCATGGTATATAGGGTGAAAATGACCCCCTAGATGTTGCCCAAGAACTGCCCCCACTGCGAAGTCACTAGCATCAGACATGAGTTCAAAAGGTAAATTCGAATTGGGGGACATGATAATCGGAGCTTCAATGAGCTTTTTCTTGAGGATAAGGAAAGCAATCATACACTCATCACTAAACTCAAATGGTGTGTCCTTCTTAAGAAGTTTTGTCAGCGGTTGGGCGATTAACAAAAAATCCTTGACAAATCTTTCTGTAGAAACCTGCATGCCCCAAAAAACTCCTAATGGCCTTCACTGATGTTGGGGGAGGCAGCTGTTTGATAGTGGAAACCTTGGCTTTATCCATCTCTATTCCTTGTTGTGATATCTTATGGCCAAGCACGATGCCTTCCCTGACCATAAAATGGTACTTTTCCCAGCTAAGAACCAAGTTGGTTTCCTCACATCTGGCTAAGACCCATTCTAGATTTCTGAGATAGAGTTCAAAAGAGTCACCAAAAACTGAGAAATTACCCATGAAGACCTCCATGATATCTTCCACTAGATCTTTGAATATGGCCATCATACATCGCTGGAAGGTAGTTGGTGCATTACATAATCCGAAGGGCATATGGTGGTAAGCAAAAGTGCCATAAGGACATGTGAAAGTTGTCTTCTCCTGGTCTTCTGGGCAATGGGGATTTGAAGGTATCCCGAGAGACCATCCAAGAAGCAGTATTATGAGTGCCCTGCCAGTCGCTCAAGCATTTGGTCAATGAAAGTTAAGGGGAAATGATCTTTCCTGGTGGCATCATTGAGTTTCCGTAGTTATACACACCTGCCAACCGGTGACTATTCTGGGGGGGACTAATTCATTCTTTTCATTAGTGACCACCATCATTCCCCCATTTTTGGGCACTACCTGCAATGGGCTCACCCACTCACTATCAGAGATAGGGTAGATGATGCCTGCATTAAGGAGTTTAATCACTTCACTGTGCATTGCTTCCTTCATATTAGGGTTGAGCCATCTCTGGGGTATTGCTGTTGGCCTATGATTATCTTCCATGAGAATCTTGTGTGTACAGAAGGAAGGGCTAATCCCTTTAGTGCCTGAAATCTTCCATGCAATTGCTTTTTTTATACTTCTTCAACACACTCAGAAGGTCAGTTTTTTGCTTAAGTGTTAGGTCTGAGGGAATGATGACTGGAAGTTTGGACCCCTCTGCCAGAAATGCATACTCCAGGTGTTCGGGCAGTGGCTTCAATTCTAGTTCCGGTGGTTCCTCAATTGATGATTTTAGTCTCCCATACTTCCCGAGATCAATATCCTCGAACCCTCTACTATCTTATTCCATGGAGCTACTACTCTCCATACATTCTTCTACAACGTGAATATCATATCTGGATGACCCTGAGTCACTTCCTTCTGTGGGATCTATTTCCTCTTCATTTTTATGAACTAGTCTGATAGAGTCATCAGACTTACTCCTCTCTTCCTCAGGAGTGGGGATGGAGTAGTGGATAGGTGGAATAAGCTCAACCATAGCCACCACACTATTGGACATCATAAAATGTGTGTCTTGCTCTCCCAATGATACAATTTGGGTCACATTGTAATGCTCAAACCACCTCCAACCAACAAGAATGTGTGCACTCATCATACTCGCTAACTCAAGTACTGCTAGAGATTCAATTAGAGAGTTCGAATATGGGATCTACAGATAGGAAGCATCACCCCAACTGTTAGCTGCAGCCATAATCAAAGCAAAGAATGAATCACAAGGAAATATTAAACCAAGAGAAAATATTTACAGCAAAAAATATTGGCAAATAAATGGAAATATATGTACACAAAATAAAAGGAATCAAATGTACAAAATAAAAGAGATAATGGCTAAATCAATAAGCTCTAAGTTTTCCGAGTTTTCCTTGTGGGTCCCCGGCAACGGCGCCAAAAACTTGATGTGAAATCGTCCTCAAGCGCACGGAGTCATCAGGTAATACCTTTCGTACAAGCACGAGAGGGTCATATTCCCTGCGCCCAAGGATCTACCCTTACTTCCTCTTCGCGTATTGTCTAGTGAACAGGTTCAGAAGGGTGATCTAAACTATTAATTAAAATGAAGGAACTAAAAGTGGAGTCTAAAATAAGGCAAGGATGTAGAATCACTAATTAGGGGTTATCACTTGGACCAAGAGACTTCCTAAAATAGATCAACCCGATGGTCATGGTAATGGACCCCCAATCCGATCAAATCCTCATACGATTGCATTAACAATTAAGAAATCTCTAATTAGGGCCGGAACACAACTTGGTCAAACCCTAATGCTGGAGGGGTACAAAATACCCGATGGTCACGGCATATTTGTACATAATTCCCTTCCAAACTTGGTGTGTCTAGTGCAAGGCTGATGGTCACGCTACCAAGTACAACCTAGAAGTTGGTCTACAGAGTTCTCATGTAAACAACACATCAAATGCACCAAAAATGAATCAACAAACACAAAAATTGCAATGAACATAATTAAATCATCCAAATACACAAGTTCACCCCAAGGTTCACCGGCATTCGGTGACCTTGGGGTTTACTCGTCCATATAAACAAACACAAACAATAAGCTCAGGAAAATAAATACAAATGGCATAAGAAAACTCTCTCAAATAATGGAAGTGAGAAGACAAGCCGAATGGGGTGGAAAGCTTCCAAAGAAGAGATCGATGAAGCTCTAGCCAAAACCAAACTTCTCCCTTTGATTTTCTACAAAATGTCTGATCTTGCCTCCTTAAAGCTTGTAGAAGTTGTCTCCAAGACCTCCCGAAGTTTTCTTCTCCAAAAAGAGTCTCAAAAACAAGTCTCCTTTTTGCCCTAGAAAATCAGCACTTATTATATCCCGTCAGGCCCATACAAGCTTCATGCGGGCGCATGGATGCCCGTGAAGCTTATTGTCTTTTTGACCAAAAAAAGTGTCGGTGTTACAGTAATCCAGCTACAACGTTTCGCTACAGTGATTTTGCTGCACTGTTTCTTCTACAGTACTGAAGGTTGTGAATTTCAAGCACACCCCATGGGACTCATGCGAGCGCATTGAGCCCGTGAAGTTTACAGGCAATTGCCTGTAGCGTCAAACAAGGACGCAACTACAGTAGCCTACTACAGTACCAAAACCTTAAAAACGCGTTTTTGGTGTTGAATTCCTCTTAATTGCGTGTTTGAGCTTCGCTCGGCTCTTTTAAGACCTGCAATACCAAAATAACCAATTTAGACTTAAACGGGTAGCAATTCATTAAAATATACAGAAATAATGTAAGATTAATACGTATAAAATATGTACATTTAGGCTTTTATCATAAGTTAGGAGCGCCACCTCGTGCTCTTTAGTTCTCTCCTCAGCCTCTATTTCCTTGGGTGACTCAACCGTTGTTGTCTCAGTAGGGGGCCTACTCTCAGCTTCACGACCACTTCTCTAAGTGATATCCTTCACATGCTCTATTGGATTTGCTTCTTTGTTGCTAGGCAAACTCCATTGAGGTCTTTCCGAAAGTGACTTCGCAATTTAACTGAATTGATTTTCCAAATTATGCAAGGATGTGGTGTGGTTACGAAGTGTGGCTTCAACTAATTGAAATCAGGGATTCGATGATTGAATGAACTTGGTCAAAGCCTTCTCTAAATCAGTCATACGGTTCTCCAACCTTGAAACTCTATTCTCCATATTCAGGGTTTGTTGTTGCTGGAAGCCTGGAGGTGCCATAGTCTTTTATTGCTTTTGATTAATCCAAGAAAGGTTTGGGTGGCTCTTTCACCCCGGATTGTAGGTATTCCTATATGGATTTCCTTAGCCCCTCATTGCATTTCCTACAAAATCCACCTGTTCCACTGAAGTTGTACCACCAATAGATGAAGCATGTCCTTCCCCACAGCCAGTACAACTCATCACTATTGCCAATCTTGGAGAAGTTAGAGTGTCTAACTTCTTACTTAAGGAGTCAACCTGGGATCCCAAAGATATGACTGCATCGATCTCATGAAGTTCGGTTACCTTCTTCTTGTCCCGTGTATTCCACTGATAATTGTTCATAGCCATCTCTTCAATGAGCTGTCCGCCTTCTTCGGGTGTTTTACTTCCTAAGGTACCTCCTGCTGTAGCATCAAGTAATTGTTTCGTGCTTGGGTTCACACCATTGTAGAAAATGTGGATAATCATCCACTCGGGTAACCCATGTTGAGGACATTTTCACAGGAGATCCTTGAACCTATCCCATGTCTCAAAAAGAGGCTCCAATTCCGTTTGCACAAAAGAGGATATTTTATTCTTGAGCTTTGTAGATTTTCTAGGAGGGAAATATCGAGCTAGAAAAGTTTCTACCATCTAATCTGAATTATTGATCGATGCTCTAGGCAATAAATGCAACCACTGCTTTGCTCTCCCCATCAAAGACCATTACCTAAACTTGATGGCATCATCCGTGACTCCGTTAATTTTGAGCATGTCGCACACTTCTCAGAAATTCTCAATGTGGTTGTTCGGATCCTCATCAGCCAAACCATTAAAGTGTGCTAACTGTTGTAACATTTAGATGAAGCTTGGCTTGAGCTCAAAACCCTGAGCTGTAATCGGTGGCCGCATAATGCTAGATTGCATGCCAAGAATTGCAGGTCTTGGATAATCTGAGAGTGTCCTCTATTTCTCATGTTGTTCTGCCATATAATCATACCTTTTAACTTCTATCTCAGCTTTATTTGTTTGTTCTTGCACAGGTTTCTTTCCCTGTCTATGAGTTCTCCTTCCAATGTCTAGATCACCTTCAACCAATGTCAAAGGGTTGCCTTGGGTCATAACCTGGAGCAACAATTAAAGCAAAAAGAACACAACTCACAACGATGGAAGAATAAAAGAGTGTGAAATAGAACAAGTGATGAATGTCAAAAATAGCATGTGTGTACCGCAAGTGCACCAGTCATTGAAGTAGTAAAATACTCCGGTGAGTGGGTAGTCGAATCCACAAGGAATAATTCTTAGAAACACAAGTATTGCTATTTAGCTAGAGTGAAAACCAATTTGTGATGTTGAATTAAAGAAATCAATGCGAAGAAGAGTTAAAGATCAGAGAAATCAAGAGGAGTAAGGAGAGGTAATCGATGGTAAAATGGGGTACTCGGACAATGCTCACCCTAGGATTATTGTTTTGAGTGCAAGACTAATGTTATGTCTCCTAATTGAGATTTAATGAGCCATGGAAATCCAAAGACACATGGTCCTAAACAAAATGTCAGCCGTGACTAGTTCTTTACACTATGCCGATGCGCTAAGGGATGCTCTAGACGTCTCACACTGTGTAGGACAGCTTGGAGATTTAGGGATTTCAAGTGATAAACCCTATTCATTAATATAGATCTAACCCTTTGGTCCAAGCGAAAGACCCATAGTCACAATTAAGCTCCAGCACTAAGGATTACTTCAACACTTCACTCTGTTGCTCGTGCAACTAAGACCCAGTGGAGTTTGTCTTTTAGCACTTCACTCTATCATGACCCCAAAGAATTCTTAGAACGTGGAGGTAGGATAAATCACATCAGAAGGGAAAGGGAACATTCCGCTTCCTCTCTACTCACCCTCTCAACCCTCTTCAATCTTGCTAAGTCTAACCCTAATGAGGTTGTCACCCCTTCAAAGTATTACTTAGATAGATTCTCAACCCTAGTGTCACTCTAAGAGAAAATCAATTCAATAAGCACACAAGATTGAAACTCAATTAAAACATCAATTAAAGGAAATAAAAAAGAAGTCAATGAAACAACATCATCCAAGGGTTTTAAAGTCCAAGCACCCACTGCGGATTTAGTGCTCCATGGAACAATACAAAATCAACAATGAAATCAAAAGTAAGTGCAAGCAATCCATAAAGAAAACACCCTTATCATCCGTGTCGATGGTCTTGATGAGCTGTCTCGACTTCTCCAAAGATTACCTTGTCAAACCTAGGGCACACCTCGATGAATCAATGCCGGCGAAAGCTTCTCCAAAGGAACTTGATGTCAAATGCCGTAGAACCATTCCTATAACCGAGCAAAAGCCTCTCCAAATGCTAGCCGTACTCACCACAAAAGTTGGGCAAAAGATAAGAAGATGATCCCCAAATGAATCTCTGAAAGCGGTATTTAAAGGGTTGAAATCAGGCATCCACACGAGTGTGGAGGTAGGATAAATCATACCGGATAAACCTAGGGCCCCAGATACTAAGGATTACTTAAATGTTCACTCTATTGCTTGTGCAACTAAGCCGTAGCGGAGTTTGTCTCTTAGCACTTCACTCAATTGTGACAGCAAAAAACTCTTCTAATGTGAAGGTAGGATAAATCACACTGGAGTGGAAAGGGGATGTTCCGCTACCTCTCGATTCACCCTCTCGACCCTCTCCAATCTTACTTTGTATATCCCTCATGGTGTGTCACTCACTCACAAGAATTACCAATGTAGGCCCTCAACCCTAGTGTCACTCTAAGGGAAAACCCATTGAACAAGCATTCAAGATTAGAACTCAATTAAAGACTTCAATTAAAGAAACATAATAGAAAGGTCAAATAAACAATATCATCCTAGGGTTTACAAGTCCAAGTACCCACTAGGGGTTTAGCTTTCCATGGAGCAAGATACAATCAATAATGAAATTGAACCTAAAAGTATGCAATAAATAAATAAACCCCCTTGTTGTACGTATTGATGGTCTTGTGGTGCAGCATCGTATTCTCCAAGGGTTCCCTTGTCAAGCCTAGGGTATACCTCGCCGAATCGATGCCTACGAAAACTCCCCCAATAACAATATTCCGAAGGAACGCGGTGTTAAAGGCTGTAGAATCACTCCAAAAACCTTGCCAAAGCCCCTCCAAACCCTACCCGCGAAGTCGCTGCTTTAAATATGCTGAAATCGGGCATCGATACGGGCGTGTGGAAATTCCACACGGTCGTGCCAATCTACAGGAATTTATTTTTTCAGTGGCCTGTGAACAATAACTGCTTCAGTAATTTGCTACAGTACCTACACCAGTACTCCTCTAAAATACTCCCGAATCCACACTTTTCATCGAGGCAACATGAACGGCCACACGTCCATGCGGTAGATCATATTGCATCTTCAAATAAAAACATATTTGACGATAATCTTGCTTGTGTTGCATAAGTTAGAACACATGAGTGTGACCGCCTTTGTGCCCCTCCAATTTGCATATTCCCTTCAACACAACGGAGGTCGGCACACACTCACTTGTCTTTGAGCACAACTTGTGTCTTCACATGCGTTCACTCCAAGATTTCATCAACAAAGAGCATTCGCAATCTACTTTGGCTTCTTTCTTTCAAACTAGTCTCCATAACCCTACATGCACAAAAGAACACAATTACACATGTATAAGCGATAAAATTTGAGAAAAGTAATGCTCATAGTAAGAAAAGAATACTTCGTATTACTAATACACAAGCGCTTATAAAAAATTAATGCTCAATCTAAGAAAAGTATACTTCATATTACTTATACACAAGCATTTATCAGTCTTGGTCCTTGAATTGAACAAGAACTCCCAAAATGTGTTTTTATAGTCTATCTTTGCTTCCTTCTCTCCCTTCAAGGCATTCACAAAATAATTACAAAAAAGAACACCAAATACACTATATGAGACATGACAACACCCCTTGCGTGTGACCTGCGAGTGCACGGGTTTGTCAAAGTAATAAATCCCATGTGAGTGGGTATCATATCCACAGGGAATAGTGAATAGAAATACAACAATTGCTATCTAACTATGATAAAAATGAATGAATGGTAGTGTGAATAAAATTGTTATGAAAGGAACTAAAAGACATAAGATAGAGAGGCACGATAAAGTGAGAGGAAAGATAATCGATAGGAAGTGGGGCACTCGGACATTGCTCCCCATAGGGTTATTGCTTCAAGTGCAAGAATAACTATTATGTCTCTTAATTGACACTTAATAAGTCGTGGAAATCCTAAAATGCATGGTACCAAACCTAAGGTCAACCGTGACTAAGTCTAGACTATGCCCCGGTGGAGAAATCGCTCAGTCTCAACACCTCATACTATGTACAATTGCAAGAAGCTCTACAGATTCCAAGTGATAAATCCTATTCCTTCAACAGTTTAGTCCAGGCAAAAAACCCCTAGTCACAATTATGCCCCAGATACTAAGGATTACTTCAACGCTTCACTCTGTTACTTGTGCAACTAAGGCCCAGCGGAGTTCCTATCTTAGCACTTCACTTTATTGTGACCGCAAAGAACTCTAGGAACATGGGGGTAGGATAAGTCACACCGGAGGGGAAAGGGTACGCTCCGCTACCTCTCGACTCAACCTCTCAACCCTCTCCAATCTAGCATTGTCTAACCATCATGGTGTGTCACTCATAAACAAGGGCTACCAAGATGTACTCTCAACCCTAGTGTCACTCTAAGGGAGAAATCATTCAACAAGCATTGAAGATTGGAACTCAATTAAAGACATCAATAAAGAAATGCATAATAAAAAGTCAATGAAACAATAACATCCTAGGGTTTACAAGTCTAGACGCCCACTAGGGGATTTAGCTCTCCATGGAGAAAGATACAATCAATAATGAAATCGAAAGTAAATTAATGTAATCCATAGGAAAACCCCCTTGGTATTCATGTCGATGGTCTTGTAGAGTAGTCTCGTCCTCTTCAAAGGTCCCCTTGTCAAGCCTAAGCCACACCTCGCCGGATCGGTGCCGACGAGAGCTCCCCCAATAATTATCTTCCAAGAGAAACATGGTGTCGAAGCCGTAGACCACTCCAAAAGCCTTGCCAAAGCCTCGCCAAAGCCTCTATAAACTCTAGCCGCCGGACTCCCAAAAGATGGAGAAAAGATAGAAGAAAGGATGAAAGATGGATCCCCAAATTGGTACAAGTCGCGGATAAAGGGCTGTAATCGGGAATCCATACGGGCATGTGGAATTTTCACACGTCCATGTGGATTTCTCGAAGTCTGCTTTTCTGCGGGCTGTGAACAGTAACTGCTACGGTAAAATGCTATAATAACCCGATACAGTACTTCGCCAAAATACTCCCGAATCCACACTTTTCATTGAGGCAACATAAACGGGCACACGTCTATGCCATAGATTGGATCACTTCTTCAATAAAATGCCATATTGGTGAAGATCTTGCTAACATTGCAAAAGTCAGAATACGCAAAACATGTAATTGCTTGAGCGCATGGAGGTTGGCACAAATTCATGTATCTTAGATCACTACTTGTGTCTTCACATTTGTTCACTCTAAGACTTCATCAACAAAGTGTAATCGCAATCTACTTTGGCTTCTTTCTTTCATATTTGACTTCACAACTCTTCATGCATGAAAGTTGACAAATACATATGTATTAGCACTAAAATATGATAAAAGTAATGCTTATTATATGAAAAATATACTTGTATACACAAGCACTGATCAAACTTCTCCACACTTAAGCTTTTGCTTGTCCTGAAACAACAATAAAACAATGAAGCATAGAAGAAGGAAATATTTAAAGTGCTTGGCCTTAAGTTCACCAAAGCATGCAAAGGAAGCATTCTACAAGTAAGGGAAATTTCATCACTAAATATGAAAAATCAATGCTCTAGCTAAAAACTCAAATAAAAAAGGACAACAAACCCGAAATCGTGTAAGTGTGTATACTTCTCAAAGTTTTAGGTATAAGGGACTTATTTATCTACAAAACAACACAAAATAAAGAGATGGTAGTAGCTTCAAACATCCTCTTAGGTAGCCCTTTCCGATGTGGTCGCTAAGGTGGCTTTCACACTTTCAAGGTGGTAGCTCTTTCTACCGGGGTAGTAGCTTTCACTCATCCCATGAGAGAGCTATTTCTATCATTAGGGCATAACTAGTATCCGACTTTATGAGAGTAGCTTCATACTTTACAAGTGGTATCTCTTTCTACCCCAAATGCACAACTAAAACAAGTATTTTTCTCTTTTCATTCAATTTTTTTTAACACAAATAACACAAGAAATAGCACTAATTAGTCTCTTAAACATCGAACTTGAGTTTCCAAAAGAGTTTAATGAGGAGTAGTGCAACAAGTGTCAATCGGGAAAAAATTCCTAAAAGTCCAAGTAAAAACTAGAGCATGAAAACATTCAATGATGAAAATTCTCCTGAACTCAAGGATACAATCATTGCAACTAACTGAACCACCATTGGGTACGTGAGCATGCACGATCAAAGCATAGGTATAAAACATGTGTAATGTGAACTCCCCCCCACACTTAAGATGTACATTGCCCTCAATGTACGCATGCAAGCACAATACAAAGTATATCACTCAAAAATATATGTGGGAGTGGGCAATTGAAGCAATACTCCCCTGAACTCTTAGTGGTGCATTTGATGGAGCTAGATTCTTGGGAGTTGAGTTCCAACGGGTTGTGAAGCACACACGGCCAAGTGTAAAACACGTTGACCGTGACTATGACTCATCCTCAATTTCCATACTGACAAGACCATCTGCACGCAGTGAAGCTAAATAAACAAAAACAACTCGAGTATATAAAAGTGATGCAATGAAATACAACTCGAGACAAAAATAAAGTATAAACTCATAAGGAAGATCCTTTCTGAGTATAGAAGTCCAAAAGATAATGCAAAAGTAAAATATGAGAAATTAAAGAAAAGAAAACGAAAGACGCTTCAAGCGTCGACGTCATCGGCGGTCGGCCCTTCTGTTGCGGCTAAGTCGAACGGCGCTGGTGGATATGGTGGTGGTGATGCTGGCGGAGCCAGAGGGGTCCGGGGTCTCATGATGAAGGGTGAGGACGCGTGCCATCACCCTTCTTGCTGTATGGCCCGTGTCACGTGAACCTCGGTAATCTTGGTCCGAAGCATCCCCACAACGCCCTCAAGCCTCTCAAAATGATCATAGGCTCAAGAAGGAGAAAACATGCATACTGGAGGCGGCTCCCGTGCTGCAGGGGATGCCTCGGCCTCCGTATGCTACGGCTGAGGCTCGGGGATAGTCTGAGAACCCTCCGCTGCAACTCCCTCAGCTATCGCTCGATCAGGTACAATCAGTACATGCACTCCCGGCCCATTCCTGGGCAACATCACCATTTGTCTAATCATCTCTATACCCAGGGGAGTTGGCATGATCATCATCTCTGCCCCTCTAATAGCATCCCGTTGACCAATTCCGATGAGGAGCCTAGTGATGTATGGGCTGGACAAGAGGACACTAATCCTGGCAGACTGACCTTCATGTCTCAAGTACTCTGTTCGTATGTGGCCAAGGTAAACTGGCCAGCGCTGTACCATGGAATATAAGTAAAGAAGCTCCTGTTGGCTCAAAACACCTTTAATATCGCCGTGGCCATTCACTGATCTACTCAGGACAGCGTGGATGTATATGTAGCTCAGCAGAGACAAACAAGTCATCTTCGACACCCCCGGCTCATACTGACCATGACCACATAATGCTCGATGCGCGTGCTGAGGAGTCAAGCTACCCGGATAATCTGTAGGAAGCTACTCATACTCCTCTGCGGCCATGAATTCCTCATCGTATAACCCCAAATAAATCAAGAACTGTGTGATGCTTATACTATAATGATGCCCGAAGACTCTGAACTGTATGGCGTTACCACTATCAAAACTGGAGTACGATCTATCAAACTCAAACAATGCTAGTACTTCCAGTGTCGGCATTCGGATGACAGGGTCATGAATAGTCAGCAGTCGACGCCAACTGCCCATGGCCAATATCTCCTCAATCTCATCTATAATATCGTTAGCCAACTATATCTCGCGCTCAGCGCTGAAATCTGGGAACCGGGTCTGACCGAACTTAAGCTTGGAAAGATTCTCAAACTGAGCTCGATGCTCGGGCATAGTAAACTCTATATACTCGGGTTCTAGAGAGTGCTCTCGAGGATGCTTTCCAGCTAGCGTCGATGTCCTAGGAGCCATACCTGCAAGATTTGAAAGGAAATTGTTCAAGCTTAGTCACAAATCCATACTGTAAGAATCCACACGGTCATGTGGAAATTTCACACGCTTGTGTGGATAAAAAGCTGCACGGCCACTATACTAAAAATCCACAAATACACCAAAAAACCATTTCTAAACGAATTCTAAATATGAATTAACCACTTTATCATAGAAACAAACCACATTCTCCAGTTTAATCAAATAAAATCAAGTAATGGCGAAGAAAAGAGAGAATAAGAGTTTACACACGAGATTATAAAGAAAAACTTGAAATTGGCCTGAAAACTCGAGTAAAACCTCTCTAAATCGGCGGTGCAAGGTCGGGGAGAGTGAATGAGTGTGTTCTCTGAGCGTTTGGAAGTGTGAAAATGAGAAAGGCCAGATAGATTTATAAAGGAAATCGCGGTCTATTGAATTCTGTATGCCCACACGGGCGTATGAAAATTACCCACGCCCGTGTGACTCCATAGGAGAGCTTCACAAGGGCAAACACATGCCCTTGTGTGCTCTTGGGATAGCACTCTTTGCCTTTGAATGCATCCACACAGGCGTGTGGAAATTCACCACACCCGTGTGCCCGATCTACGGGCGCATCCACACGCCCCTGTGGCTTCTCTATCGAACAGAGAAAAAGTCTAAGTGTTCCACATGCACGTGTGGAAATTCCACATGGGTGCGGATCTTCACAGGGCCACTCACATGGGTATTCACACTCCCTGTGTCTTCTTGGGATAGAGCTCGGAATGTCTATAGAGAAACATACACCCGTGTGAAATTCCCACACGGGCGTGTGACCGTCACAAGGTCGTTCACAGAGGCAAACGCATGCCTCTATGTCCTCTCAGGATGAACTCTGAAAGAAACCACACGCTAGTGTGGAATTTCCACATGACCGTGTGTTTTCTCTGGTTAACTTAGAAAAATCTGGAAGCTTTGCAGAAAATTCCTGAACATGTATACATAGTTAGAGGCTGCCTCTACAATGCAAAATGAACCAGAGACTCATGAAACACATGCTCAAACGACCAAGATACTCCACCACACACGTTTATGCACACGATAACACCAACCAATTCACAAGAAAATCACAGCAATAGCATCTAAAAGATCTAAAAACCAACACTCAAAGCTTTATTCATGCAAATACTAAACTAACACTTAGAAAAATAGCAAAGACTTGGGTTGGCTCCCAAGAAGCACTTATTTAATATCACTTACCTTGACGTACCTTGCCTTACCTCACGAGGGCTCACGGAGAAAGAATACTTCCTTGTTGTCTTTACTAACCTCTCAACCAAAATAAAACTTGATCACCCACCTTGAATTCTTTCGGAGTTTTAATATGCTTGTCATGCCACTTTCGAATTCTTTCCTTGTAAATCCTTGCATTCTTATACGCCTTCATTCTCCATTCATCCAACTCATTAATATGAAGTATTCTTTGTTCCCCTACTTTGCTCAAGTTAAAATTCATAGCCTTGATGGCCCAATAAGCTTTGTGCTCGAGCTCCATGGGCAAATGACATGACTTACTTATAAAAAATTATAGGGAGTGGTATCTATCGGTGTTTTATATGCCATTCTATGAGCCCAAAGTGTGTCATCCAAGCTTTCGACCAATCCCACTTCCCTTGTTCCACGGACTTTGTCAAGATTCTCTTAAGCTCTCTATTTGTAACTTCCACTTGACCACTTTTCTGCGGATGGTAGGGAGTAGCAAGGCGCTGATGGACCCCGTAGCACTTCAAAACTTTCTCAAGCTGAGTGTTGCAGAAATGAGTCCCTCGATCACTAATGATAATTCGTGGGGTCCCAAATCGAGTGAATAGCCTTTTCAAAAATTTTACCACGGTTCTGACGTCATTAGTAGGTAAAGCTTGAGCCTCCACACATTTAGACACATAATCAACTACAATTACAATGTATTGATTACCATTAGACTTGGAAATCACCCATGAAGTCCGTACCCTATACATCAAACACCTCACAAAATTGCATCGGATTCTGAGGCATTTCATCCAGTCATGATAGATTTCCAGCCCTTTGACAATTGTCGCATCGAAGAACAAACTGATGGGCATCCTGAAATAGGGTAGGCCAATAGAATCTGGCAGCTAAAGCCTTTTCAGTAGTTCTACTTGACGCATAATGTCCCCCAACTGGTCTGGAGTGACAATGTGCAAGGATATCCCATCCCTCTTCCCTTGATACACATCTCCGAACTACGTGATTTGCATAAATGCGTAACAGGTATGGGTCATCCCATAAGTAATTCCTTAGATCACTAAAGAACTTCTTCATTTGCTGGAATGTGAGGCCCTGGTTAAGAACTTTCCCTGATAAGTAATTTGTAAAATCTGCTAACCAGGGAGTGTTCTGTGATTCTGAACTCTGATTGCATACAAGTGTTCCTCAGGAAAAAAATAATTAATTTCTATGCTTGCTGGCCCTTAACCTTCACACCCCTCCAATCGAGACAAATGGTCTACAACCACATTTTGGGTTCCCTTCTTATCTTTATCTAAAAATCAATCCCTTGTAATAATGGGATCCAACGAATCAACCTAGGTTTCGCATCCTCTTTGTTCATAAGATAACAGAGGGCCGAGTGATCGGTAAATACAATGACCCTAGATAAGATGAGATATGGCCTGAACTTGTCAAAAGCAAACACCACTGCTAGCAGCTCTTTTTCAGTGGTAGTATAATTCTCTTGAGCACTCATAAGTGCCTTCCTAGCATAATAGATCGGTCAGAACTGCTTATCTTTACTCTGTCCCAAAACTGCTCTAACAGCATAATCACTTGCGTCACACATGAGCTCAAAGGGTTCGTTCCAATTCAGTATAGTTAAAATTGGTGCTTGCATTAATTTCTCCTTCAACAAGCTGAAAGTGATTAAACAGTCATTCCCAAAATCAAAGTGGGTATCCTTTTCAAGGAGCTTAGTCAACAGTTGAGTGATCTTCGAAAAGCCCTTGATGAACCTTCTATGAAAACCCACATGCCCCAAGAAACTACAAACTCCTTTTGCATTTATAGGTGGGGGAAGTTTCTCTATGACTTCAATCTTCGCCTTATCTACCACCATCTCCACTTGTGAAATCTTATGTTTGAGGACAATACCTTCTTGGACAATAAAATAACATTTCTCCCAATTAAAGACAAGATTTGTCTCTTCACACCTCACTAGAAATCTCTCCAAATTCTTTAGACAAATATCGAAGGAATCTCTGAATACCGAAAAGTCATCCATGAATACCTCTATTATGTCCTCTAGAAGATCGTCAAAGATGGCAGTCATCCAACATTGGAATGTCGCCGGTGCATTACACAACCCAAAAGGCATTCTTATGTAAGCAAAAGTACCGTAAGGACAAGTGAATGTTGTCTTCTCTTGATCCGCTAGAGCTATTGATGCCCTTGATATCTGAAATCTTCCAAGCAATAGCTGACTTATGGCTTTTTAACATATTCACAAGCTTGTCTTTTTGATCGGTAGAAAGATTCGAAGCTACGATCACCAAGAGCTCTGATTCTTCCATTAGAAAGGCATATTCCAAATATATCGGCAAAGTTTTAAGCTCCAACTTGGGTGGTTCCTTAATTGATGGGTGCAATCTGTTTTCTTTCAATTTGTCAATTTCCTCAAAACCATCCTCCATTTGTTCAAGATCATTCCCCATCTCTTCTGCTCATGCACATGTCTTTGAATGATCTTCAATAACAATGACATCCACTATTGCACAAATTTCCTGCCTTGAAATCGACACACCCAACGAGAAAAGTTCTAAACTTTCTTCCAAATGAGTGCTCATAGATGCCAATGCGGCCTTTTCAAAATGTTCCAGTACGCTATGTAATTCGCAACTCTGATCCTGAATTTTATCCATGTAGTCAGCAACTGATCCTTCCACGGGATGGTTAATGGTAAATTGCTCTTGCAAGGAAGGAACAACACGACGTGGATTGCACTGCAAACAACTAAAAAATTTTCTGTTCTATATCTTCAACCATTCCCATGATTGTGTCAAATAATTCGGGTATGCTAATCATTTTTTCATAAACCAAAAAGAGAACAAAACAGATCAAAACGATGATAGAATAAGAAAATGTGAAATAGAATGAATGGTAAATAGCTAAAATAGCAAAGTGCAAAGTGTTTCCAAAATGCCTATTCCCCTGTAAAGGCACCAAAAACTAGACAATGCCCCTTGTGTATAACCTGCAAGTACACGGATTTGTCGAAATAATAAATCTCATGTGAGTGGGTATCGTATCCACAAGGAATAGTGAGTAGAAACACAACAATTGCTATCTAACTATGATGAAAATGAATCAATGGTAGTGTGAATAAAGTCATTGTGAAAAGAACTAAAAGAAATAAGAAAGAGAGGCACGATAAAGTGAGAGGAAAGGTAATCGATAGGAAGTGGGGCACTCGGGCATTGCTCCCCCTAGAGTTATTGCTTCAAGTGCAAGACCAACTATTATGTCTACTAACTGATGGTTAATGAGTCGTGGAAATTTTAAATTACATGGTCTCAAACCTAATGTCAGCTGTGACTAACTCTATACTATGCCCTGGCGGAGAAATCTCTCAGGCTCAACACCTCACACTGTGTACAATTACAAGAACCTTTAGGGATTCCATATGATAAACCCTATTCCTACATGTAGATCTAACTATTTGGTCCAGGCGACCCCTAGTCACAATTATGCCCCAGATACTAAGGATTACTTCAACGCTTCACTCTATTCCTCATGGAATTAAGCCTTAGTGGAGTTCCTCTCATAGAACTTCACTCTATTGTGACCGCAAAGAACTCTAGAAATATGGAGGTAGGATAAATCACACAGTAGGGGAAAGGGGACGTTCCGCTACCTCTCGACTCACCCTCTCAACCCTCTCCAATCTAGCATTGTCTAACCCTCATGGTGTTTCACTCATCCACAAGGGCTACAAAGTTGGACTCTCAACCCTAGTGTCACTCTAAGGGAGAAATAATTCAATAGGCATTCAATAATGGAACTCAATTAAAGACATCAATTAAGGAAAGCATAATAAAAAGTCAATGAAACAATAAAATCCTAGGGTTTACAAGTCCAAGCACCCAGTAGGTGGTTTAGCTCTCCATGGAGCAAGATACAATCAATAATGAAATCAAAAGTAAAAGCATGTAATCCATAGGAAAACTGATAAGTGCTTGTGTATTAAGAATGCGAAGTATTCTTTCCTTACGTTGAGCATTACTTTTATCTAGTTTAATCACTAATACATGTGTATTTGTGTTCTTTTGCGCATGTAGGGTTGTGAAACTAAGTATTAAGAAAAGAAGCCAAAAGTAGATCGTGAACGCACTATTTGGTGGAATCTTAGAAGGAACAAACACGAAGACACAAATAGGGTTTTAAGATATGTGAATGTGTGCCAACCTCCATGTATTCAAGCTATTACAATGAGTCGGAGGGGCACGAAGGCAGTCACATTTGCGTATCCCGACTTGTGCATTGATAGCAAGATCTTCACCAATGAGTCCTTTGATTGAAGAAGAGTTGTGATCTACGGCATGAACGTGTGCCCATTTATGTTACCTCAATGAAAGTGTGGAATTGGGAGCGTTTTGGCGGAATACTGCAGCAAAATACTGTAGCCGTAACTGTTCACAGCCTGCCGAAAAAATAGTTTTCCAGAGAATCCATACGGGCTTGTGGAAATTCTCTACGCCCGTGTGAAATTTCCACAGGTCCGTGGAAAAAATCCACAGGGGCGTGTCTATTCTCAATTCGAGCAATATTTAAGCTACAATTCAGCCTGATTTTTGGAATCCTTTCCCCTTTTCTCTCCAACTTCTCCCCATCTTTTGAGAGGGCATCGGCTAGGGTTTGGAAAGGCTTTTGGCAAGTCTTTGGAGTGGTTCTACAGATTCGACACCGCGCTTTGCTTGGAGGAAGGTTATTGGGAGAGCTTTCATCGCCATAGGTCCGGCGAGGTGTGCCTAGGCTGGACAAGGGGACCTTTGGAAAAGACTAGGCTACTCCACTAGATCATCGACACGAACACTGAGGCGGTTTTTCTATGGATTACTTGCTTTTACATTCGATTTCATTATTGATTGTAACTAACTCCATGATTGTATTTGTTTCATTAATCTTCTATTATGTTTTCCTTAATTGATATCTTTAATTGAGTTTCAATCTTGAATGCTTGTTGAATGAAATCTCCCTTAGAGTGACACTAGGATTGAGAGTCTACATTGGTAACCTTTGTGAGTGAGTGACACATCATGAATGTTAGACATTGAAAGATTGGAGAGGGTCGAGAGGGTGAGTCGAGAGGTAGCGGAGCATCCCCTTTCCCCTCTAATGTGATTTCTCTTACCTCCATGTTCCAAGAGTTCTTTGTGGTCATAGTAGAGTCAATGGGCTAAGGGATGACCTCCGATGGGGCTTAGTTGCACAGGCAACGGAGTGATGCGTTGAAGTGACTTTAACACCTACAGTTTAATTGTGACTAGGGGTCTTTCACCTGGACCAAAGGGTTAGATTTATTCATTGGAATAGGGGTTTATCACTTGGAATCCCTAGAGTGTCGTGCAACTCTAAACAGTGTGAGGTGTTGAGATTGATCGATTTCTCCGCCGGGACATAGTATAGAGTTAGTCACGATTGACCTTAGGTTTGGTACCGTGTGTTTAAGGATTTCCATGACTTCTTAAACGTCAATTAGGAGATATAATAGTTGATTTTGCACTTGAAGCAATTGTCCTAGGTGGAACAATATCCGAGTACCCCATTTCTATCGATCGCCTTGCCTCTCATCTATTTGTGCTTCTCTCTTTCTTGTTTCTTTTATTCTTGCTTTCATTACATTTTATCAACAACCATCTTTGCTTAGTTAGATAGAAATCTTGTTATTTTTATTCCCTACTCCCTATGGATACGATACCCACTCACCTGAGATTTATTACTTCGACAAACCCGTGCACTTGCCGGTCACACGCAAGGGGCATTATGGAAAACACCCTCAGTATTCATGCCGATGGTCTTGTGGAGTAGCCTTGTCCTTTCCAAAGGTCCCTTGTCAAGCCTAGGGCACCTCACCAGATTGGTGCCGACGAAAGCTCCCCCAATAGCTATCTTCCTAGAGAAACGTGGTGCCTAAGCCGTAGAACCACTCCAAAAGTCTTGCCGAAGTCTCTCTAAACCCTAGCCGCCAGCCTCCCAAAAGATGGAGAAAAGATAGAAGAAAGGATGAAAGATGGATCCCCAAATTGATACAAATCGTGGCTTTATAAAGGGTTGGAATCGAGTATCCACAAGCCCGTTTGGATTTCTGGAAGTATGCTTTTTGTGAGCTGTGAACAATAACTACTACAGTAAATCGCTACAATACCCCACTACAGTACTCCGTCAAAATACTCCCGAATCCACACTTTACATCGAGGCAACATAAACGGGCACACGTCTATGCTATAGATCGCATCGCTTCTTCAATAAAATGCCATATTGGTGAAGATCTTGTTAACATTGCAAAAGTCAGAATACGCAAATGTGACTGTCTTTGTGCCCCTCCAAACCGTGTGATTTCTTGAGCACATGGAGGTTGGCACACATTCACGTATCTTCGATCACTACTTGTGTCTTCACATTTGTTCACTCTAAGACTTCATCAACAAAGTACGATCGCAATCTTCTTTGTCTTCTTTCTTTCACATTTGACTTCAAAACCCTTCATGCATGAAAGTTCACAAATACACATGTATTAGCGCTAAAATTTGATAAAAGTAATGCTCATCGTAAGAAAAGAATACTTCGTATTACTAATACACAAGCACTTATCAAGACACAAACCATGGTAAAAATGATGCTCAATGCATGTAAAACATATAGAAAAATATGTCTACTCAAGCACTTATCAAATTTCCCCACACTTAAGATTTTTCTTGTCCTCTTGCAAAATTTAAACATTATACTCATGGAAAAAAGAGAGAAGTGCTTGGCCTTAGGTTTACCAAGAGAGTGCAAGAATAAAATTTTAAAGTTACAGAGAAAATAAAACACTAGACAAAACAATCAATGCACTAGCAAACAATCCAATCAAAAATGAAAGTCATGAAGTCTGAATGCGTGTGTGTGTGAAAAACTCATCTCATGTCAACACTATGTCCACTACAAAGTTCTTATTAATGAGAGACTTATTTTTAAACAAACTAGAATAGGTAGTAGCTTCCCACAATTCTCTACGCTAGCCCTTTCCCAAGATGCCTCCCGTGTGACTTTCATACTTTCGAGTTGGTAGCTCTTTCTACCAAAGGTGGTAGTTTTCACACATAACATGAGATATCTCTTTCTCTCATTAGGGCATAACAAGTATCCGAATTATGAGAGTAGCTACATACATCATGGGTGGTAGCTCTTTCCACCCTTATGTACAAACAACACACAATTGGCAAAAAGTTTTTCTAATTTTTCTGATTTCTGATTTTTTTTTATTTCTTCAAAATAATATAAAGTCCCAAAAAATTAATGAACTAGAGTCTTCATAGGTCTAATGAGTGAGAAAAGTGCAAAAAGAGAAAACGGACAAAAATATTCAAGCAAATTGCATGAAAACTAGAGCATGATAAAATCTAATGTTTACAACCTTCAAATTCAAAAACTAAGAATTAAACTCTTAACCTTAAGGTGAACCTTCATTGGCAATAAGAGTATGCTCATGAAAACGAAAGTAAAAGTCATATATAAGGTGAACCCTCCCCCACACTTAAGATGTACATTGTTCTCAATGTACACATGTAAGCACAATAAAAATATCATCGATGGAAACATAATGTGTGTGGGGATGCAATTAAAATAGGGAATAACTTAGGTGAAGTTAGATAGGTGTAGTTAGTGTAGTTCACCATTGGATGTTTGACACGTGGCATGAGATGAGTAATTTTTTTTAAAAAAAGGTGAGGGCATTATAGGAAAGTTATTATATTTTTATATATTTTTGGGACACGTGTCATAATATTAATGGTGAACTACACTAACTACATCTATCTAATTTCACCAAAGTCATTCCCATTAAAATCATACTCCCCTGAACTTCTCATTCATCTTTAAGTGAAGTCTAACTCATGGGTGTGCTGTGTTTGTTGAGTTGTAAAGCTCACATGACCATGTGACAATGGCCGTGTCCATAACAAAAAACATCATCAACATCACTCTGAAGGCCATCTGTACATGTACAAGGGGTTCAATGAAGCTCAACAAAATAAAAAGAAATATGAGTTCATGAATATAGAACAATAAAGCACATTCTTGCAATAGAAAATAAAAACATAAAGATAACTCTTAGAAGATGAAGCCTTTATGAGTACAGAAGTCCACAAAATACTAATAAAACAAATAAAGGCATAAGAAAATAAAATAAAGTATCATGAGTGAGGTGCCTCAAGCATCGGCATCTAGTGCTGGTGCGGATACAGAGTCAGATGAGACCTCCTCGTCATGGGCTTGCTGAATGCAATCAAGTCACTACAGAATCCGCGCCTGGTTCTCAATGAAGGTAGCCACGGTAGCCTCAAGTTGAGCCAGACACTCGTGAACTTGGGTGGAAGATGACTCAGGATCAGCTATTGCTACCGGTGTTGCCTCGTTGACCATGGGCTCATCCTCAGGTGGTGCCTCTGTAGCCTCAGCAGGCTCATCATCGTCCTCAGACGATGGCTCCACTAATGCGTATCCACCTGAACCTGTGCGTCTCACAATGCCATCACACGGAGAATGACCAAGCCTAAAGGCGCTGGGGTACTAATCCTCTCCTTGCCTCTAACTGAGCGGAGTAAACCCATCTTGAACAAGAGACGATTGATGTAGGGTCCTGTGAATAGTGCTCCTATCCGTAACTATTCACTCTTATGGAAAAGGTAGTCGGCTACAATGTATCCCAGATGGATGGGCACTCTCTGCGCCATGGAATGGAAAAGATTGGTCCTGCGAAGTGAGCTTGTCCCATCTTCATGACCTGTCACTGACCGGCTGATAATAGCATGAATATACCTGTGCATCGGTCATGTCAGTAGAGAGGTCTTTGATTGGCTGGGGACATACTGGTAGCCGCCGCATAAATCATGAAAGATCTAGCCCGGAGTGAGGGCAGGAGGGTAGTCGATAGGCAGCTTTGTATACTCGACCGCGTCAGCATAGTCCTCATCGTATAGGTCAAGTAATATTGAGAATTAGGTCAGAGACATCCCATGCGGCTGACCAAAAGCTCAGAAACAGATATTATCCTCTGTGTCAAATCAGCATCTACCATGGTATGATCAAAGGAAAATGAGGCCAGAACCTCTAGAGTAGTGTCTCATTGGACGGGCTCATGAATAGAGAACAGTCGGTCCCAACTGCCCATGCTTCAAGCATGTCTCAAAAGAATTTCCAAATATCGAATAATCATCAATGAAAACTGATAATGCCCCTTGCGTGTGACTCTCAAGTGCACGGGTATATCGAAGTAATAAATCCCAGGTGAGTGGGGTATCGTATCCACAGAGAATAGTGAGTATAACACCAAGATTGCTATTTAACTAGAATAAAGATGAATTAAAAGTGATGTGAATAAGAATCAGTGCAAATGAAAATAAGAAAAGAGAAGGGAGGCACAAGTAAAAGATAGGAGAGACAATCGATAATAAATGGGGTACCCGAACATTGTTCACCCTAGGATTATTGTTTCAAGTGCAAGATCAATCATTATACATCCTAATTGACGCCCAATGTGTCGTGGAGATCCTTAAACACACAGTCCCAAAACTTAAGGTCAATCGTGACTAACTCTACACTATGCTCCGGCGGAGAAATCTAACAGTCTCGACACCTCGCACTGTGCTAGGTTGCTTTAGGCTGTAGGGATTCCAAGTGATAAACCCTATTCCTATATATAGACCTAACCTTTGGTCCAGACGAGAGGCCTCTAGTCACAATTAAGACCAAATACTAAAGTTCACTTCAATGCTTCACTCTGTCACTTGCACAATTAAGCCCCAACGGAGTTTATCCTTTAGCACTTCACTCTATTGTGACCGCAAAGAACTCTTAGAACATGGAGGTAGGATAAATCATAATGGAAGGGAAAGGGGACGCTTCGCTACCTCTCGACTCACCCTCTCAACCCTCTCCAATCTCGCCTTGTCTGACCCTCATGGAGTGTCACTCATCCACAAGGATTACCAACATAGATTCTCATGTTTTCCTATACGTAAAGTGTATAGTGGAATACAACGTCTTACTAGTGGTGCCCAAGATATGCCTTTGTCCTTAGGGGTGTCGCTGTGCTGCAACCAGGCTTTAAAGGGGAATCCATGAATGATAGCGGTCAACTCGTAAAAATATTGTTGTGGACTGCTCTTGGGCTGGCGGCACCCTGCGAATCCATAAATCTATGGAGCATGCCGTTCGCCATTCTATCTTTGTTTGCTATCAATCGAACCCTAGTGTAACTATAAGGGAAAATCAACACAATAAGCATTCAAGATTGGAACTCAATTAGAAACATCAATTAAGAAAAGCATAATAAAATGTCAAAGAAAAATAATATCATACTAGGGTTTACAAGCCAAAGCACCCACTAAGGGTTTAACTCTCCATGGAGCAAAATACAATCAACAATGAAGTCAAAAGTAAAGGCATGCAATCCATGAATGAAAACCCCCTTGTGTTCATGCCGAAGGTCTTGTGGATCGGTCGCGTCTTCTTCAAGGTCCTCTCGTCAAACCTAGGGCACACATCGCCGAATCTGTGTCAACAAAAGCCCTCCCAATGGCTATCTTTCGAAGGAAACGTGTTGTTGAAGGCCTTCAAATCTCTCCAAAGCCTTGCTAGAGCCTCTCCAAATCCTAGCCGCGGGCGCCTCCAAAGATGGGTGAAAGATGGAGAAAGGGTGGAAAAGAAGGTCCCCAAAATCGGGTTGAATCGAGGCTTAAATAGGGCTGCAATCAGGCATCCACACGGGCATGTGGATTTTTCACACGCCCTGTGGAATTTCCACACTGGCTTGGGGAATTTTCACACGCCCGTGTGGATTCTCTGGAATTCTGATTTTCGCCCAACTGTGAACAGCAACTGCTACAGTACCTGCTGCAGTAACGGCCAAACACACTCCCGAATCCAATTTTCATCAAGGCAACATAAACGGGCACACGTTTATGCCATAGATCGCATCGCTTCTTCAATAAATGGCTCATTGGTGAAGATCTTTCCATCATTGCATAAGTTGGGATACACAAATGTGACTGCGTTCATGCCCCTCCAACTCATTGTAATGACTTGAATACATGCAGGTTGGCACACATTCACATATCTTAGATCCCCACTTGTGTCTTCGGGTTTGTTCTTTCCAAGATTCCACCAAAATAGTGCGTTCACGATCTACTTTTGACTTGTTTTCTTAATACTTAGCTTCACAACCCTACATGCGCAAAAGAACACAAATACACATGTATTAGCGCTTAAATCTGATAAAAGTAATGCTCATCATAAGGAAAGAACACTTCGCATTCTTAACATACAAGCACTTACCAAAAACCTCCATTATATCTTCTGACAAGTCATCAAAAATGACCGTCATGCATCTTTCGAAAGTAGCCAGTGCCTTGCAAAGTCCAAATAGCATTCTTCTATATGCAAAAGTACCAAAAGGCAAGTGAAGGTTGGTTTCTCTTGATCTTCGGAGGTGATTGATTGGGATTTGAAAATACCTCGACATCCCATCTAGAAAACAATAGAATTTGTGGTCAGCTAAGCACTCCAACATTTGATCAATGAATGGCAATGGAAAGTGATCATTTCTTGTGGTATCGTTCAGTTCAATCTCCAATAATCAATGCAAACATGTCATCCTGTGACCGTTCTTGTCAGGATTAACTCATTTTGCTTATTCTTCACTACCGTCATGCCGCCCTTTTTAGGTACCACTTGCGTTGGGCTCACCCAAGCGCTATCCGAAATAGGGTAGATAATTCCTGCATCAAGGAGTTTTACCATCTCTACTTTGACTACCTCCTTCATGTTTGGGTTTAGTCTTCGTTGAGGTTGAATCACAGTTTTGTAATTATCTTCCATCAAAATCTTGTGAGTGAAAAAGGAGGTGTTGATTCCTTTAATATTTGAAATTTTCCAGGTTATGGCTATTTTGTGAAACTTTAACATTGCGACCAGCTGCTCCTTTTGCTCAGAAGAAAGACTTGAAGCAATAATAACTGGCAACTTTGATCCCTTGGCTAGAAAAGCATACTCAAAATGTTGCGGTAGTGCTTTCAGCTCTAACTTAGAAGTTTCCTCCACTGAAAGTCATAATCAATTTGCTTGCTTTCGCTTGATTTCATCAAACCCCTTGGAGGTCTCCTTCAAGCACCTCTTGTTCTGGCTTGTCTACCTCAAAGACATCCAAACTGTCTTTATCATCCACTTGAGCATCCAAACCACACACTTTAATGGATGAAATCAATTCGATACAAGTTATGGTCTCATCTTCTTCATCTGACTCGGATTTACACCGAACATATTCAGCTGCAAATGCCATTGAGAAAGATGTGGGAATCTCTTTCAACTTCTATTCTGCCCATGTAGATTTTTCAAAATACTCAAACAAGCTTGACAATTCAGCACCTTGATATTGCATTCCAACCTCTTCATTCATCTCTTATAACTCAACTATCCTTAAACTCAAAATTTCATCATGTTGCTTACTCGAATCAAGGCTTGCCAGAAATTGTTCCATCTTCTTCTCATTGGATGGCACCATTTCTTTCAATGTTTGTATTAGTAATGCTTAATTGAACATGGTCCTGAAATAGAAGAGAAAACAGGAATTACCATTCACCAATAGAAATAAGAAACAAAAAAGAGAAAAATCAGAATGGCGGAAGGAAGAAAAATGAAGTAGAAAAGCAAATGAAAATGTGAATGACTAAAGTAACCAAGTCCTAGTGTTCCTAACTTATATCTCGTTCCCTGGCAATGGCGATAAAAACTTGACACGGCCGAATTGTGTGTGTGTGTACCGCAAGTGCGCTGGTGTCGAAGTAATAAAATACCCTGGTGAGTGGGTAGTAGAATCCACAGGCAATGGAAGTATTAGTAGTAACCAATTCTTAGTTATTTAGTCGAAATCAATTATTTGTGATAAGTGAACTAATTGCAAGAATGTCAATAAGCAAGCAAGGATAAAAAGCAAGGAACATCTCAATCAATAAAGATGAGGTACCCGGGTAATGCTCCCTTAGGATCTAAAATAAAGCTTGAGACTTGCTAAATGCTTTTAAACCGAGGTTAATGAGTCGAGGTAATCGAAGAACAATTGGCCCTTGCCTCCAAGGCACCCATACTAGTCCGGTACAAGGTCCCGGTGGAGAAATCGATCAATCTCAACACCTCACATCCCATATGACCACAATAAGCTCCATGGATACCTAAGAGTGAAACCGATTCCTAAAAATTGATCTAACCCTACTTTTAGTCGAAAGATCCCTAACCCCCTACAAGGTCCTGGCATAGAAATCTCTCAATCTCATTCCTCATACCAAATATGGTTGAATAAATTCTAGGGAATACGGAGAGAGGAAACACTCGTCAGAAGGGAAAGGGGACACTCCACTAACTCATGACTCACCCACACAACCCTCTTTAACCTTGGAGTTCTAACTCTAATAGAGATCTCTCTCTCATCAAAGTAACAAATCATGCATTTACAATCAACCACAAGGATCAACAAAACATGCAAGCCACGGGAAAACAAGATTAAAACTCAAATCAACTCGGATTCAATAGAAAACATAAAGCAAATCAATACAAAAAATAAAATCCTACGGTTCACATGCCCAAATACCTACTAGGGTTTAGCCCTCCATGGAGCAAGATTCAAAACAATAATTAATACAATGAATAGCAATGTAAACCATAGAGAAAGAACCCCCTTGAATTTGTGATGATGGCCTTGATGGGTCGCTCAATGTCTTGAAGAATCCTTCTCTGAAGCTAGTGTTTATATATAAATAATATAACGCATATCCTAATAAAATTCAATGTCCTAATGGAAACCAAATTCCAATTTAATTTGAATTCTAATATATCCTAATCATAGATATGTTTAGAATCAAAATTTAAATGTCCTAATCTTAATCTTAATTGATTATTTGATTGTTTTGGACTAGGATGCAAATTCCAAGTTAAATACAAAATGCAAATTACAAAATTGCCCTTGAGAACATATCTCGAGGCAGAAATGCAAAATTACAAAATTGTCCTTGAGAACATATCTCGAGGTAAAGCGCAAATTACAAAATTGTCCTTGAGAACATATCTCGTGGCATAAATGCAAAATTACAAAATTCTCCTTCAGAACATATCTCGAGGCAAAGTCCAAATTACAAAATTGGCCCTGAGAACATATCTCGAGGCAACCCTAAGTTTTAGGACATCTCAAACACACATCTTAAGACGAATTGGGATTGAGTGAATTATAAAAAATAAAATAATAATAATAATAATAAATAATATAATAAAAATATATATATAAAAAAAATATATTAAAAAAATAATATTAATGAAAAAATAAATAATAAATATAAACAAGAGAGATTTAAAATTTGAAATTTAAAGTTTAAAATTTCAAATTTGAAATAAAAAAATAATAAATAATAATAAAATAAAATAAAAATTAATTAAAAAAAATAAAAAAAATTAAACAATTTGGATCCGATCCTACCTACTCGTGTGATCTCATGGGAAGATGGGATTCAGATAAGGATGAGGGTTTTTGGGTTAAAAAAAATATTTTTTTTAAAAAAAGAGGAAAAAAAGAATTGAGGAGGGATTAAAAATATATATATATATATATATATATATATATATATATATATATAAAAAAGTAAAAAAATAATAAAAAAAATAAATAAATAAATAAATAAATAAAAAATAAATATAAAAAAATAAAATAAAAAAAATAAAAAACATATAATAATAAAAATAATAATTAAGAAAAAAGATAATAATAATAATAAAAAAAATAAATAAAAAATAATAATAAAAATAAAAATAATAAAATAATAATAAATAAAAAGGTGGTAATAATAATAATAATAATAATAATAATAATAATAATAATAATAATTCCGAAGCTTAAAAGTTGGGTCATTAGTTGTGATTCGTAGGGAGATGGTTAGGATGTTGATAAGGATGGGCTGGTTTTTCTTAAAAGGGAAGGAAGAGCAGAGGATTGGGAGAGAAGACTTGAGACCGGAAAAAAAAAAAAGTCTTTGAAAGGAAGAAGCTTTAAGGTTTCTATCTCTTCCCCTATACTTCCATATATATATATATAATAAAAAGAGGAAAAAGGAGAGAATTCCCGGTGTTCCTGCCCGCCGTGTCCATCGTTGATGCCGCCGGCGTGATCGAACGGCTGAGATAATGCCGTCAATCATGCCGGATGTTGACTGCCGCCGCCGTTGCCGCCGGTCGTCTGCCGCTGTTCACCACCATGGCATGCTTGGATGGCTGAGATAATGTCGCCAAGCATGTCGTCTGCCGCTGTCACCACCGCCCCGTTTGCTGCTCACTGTTGTCGCTTGAGTGGCTGAAATAATGCCGCCAAGTGAGCTTGAGTGGCTGAGATCTCTCAGAATGGTCTGCGTTCGTTTCCGTTGCCCGTCAAAGTCCACGGACTGGATGTTCCTGTCCTGTCTTTGGGCAAAAGGTTCTTCGCCATCAGCTTTCTCACAGTTGCACCAGGCATGGCGATGATGATGATGATGATGCTAATAATACTGATGATGCTGAAGACGATGCTCATAATGTCATGATGATGATCATCCTATGATGCTAATGATGGTAGTAATTAATGGTGATTCTAATGATACTGATGACGGTAATAATGATGATGTTAATGATGCTGATGTTAATGATGGTAATGAATCTGATGCTAATGATGCTGATGATGATGCTGATGCTAATGATGGTAATAATGGTGGTGCTAATGATGTTAATGATGGTAATAATGATGATGTTAACGATGCTGAATGAAGCTGATGATGCTAATAAGGATGCTTATGACGATGATGATATGAATCTGATGGCGATGATGATGATGGTAATGCTAACGATGATAATGATTATGAAGACGATGCTTATGATGATGATGATGATCTGATAATGAAGATGACGCTCATGATGATGCTGAAGATGATGCTTATAAGGATGATGATGATCGTATAATGTTGACGATGTTGAAGATGGGGGTTCGCTACATGAAATAAAGATTTGGTTGCTGGAGACCAAGTCTGCAATTCACAAGATTAAAAAGAAAAACGAAAACAAAACGTGTTATAGTCTCATAGTCTCATGACATGCATAAAAATAAATAAAATGAATGAAATGCATGCATTCTTATTATTGATGCTGTTTGTTAGCATGGGTTCATAGTGGCAGACAAGAAGTAGAGCATGTCTTCTTGTTTTGATAAAAGCTCCAGGATCTCAAATAATAAAAATAAATAAATATATATATAATATAAAAAAAGGAAATGGGAACTATCCTATAAACTTAAGATATGCATGCATATATTCACGTGGGGCTCACTTTGGAGGGATATACATGGGAATATTAAAAAAAAAAATAGTATATGTAAGCATGAATAGAATCATGAAAATCATGCTATTTATTGATTCATACACCCCTTCATGAATTCAAAGAGAAGAGTCCGAATAAAAAAAAAAGAAAAGAAAAATATATACATGAGAAATGAATGACAAAAAAAAATGACAAAAAAAAAAAGAAAAAAATGATGATGAGAAGCATGCATACGTGAATGGGAATAAAAAAATATAATAAAAAAATTGAAAAAATAAGATGGAAAACATGCTATATAATCCTGGGACATGCAAAAAAAAAAGGGTAATAAACAAAAAATAATAATAATAATAATAAAAATAAAAAAAATAATATGACATGGGCCCACCATTAAAAAAACATAAAATGATGTATGATGAGGAGCATGCATGCAAAATTCACGAGAAAGTATGCAAATATAAAAAAAGAAAATATATGTGCATACGTGTGAGGCAGAATGTATCACCATGCATATGAGAATTCATATAAATTCCAAAGGGCCAGCCTACCATAAGAGAAAGAATACAAGTACGGATATATATATATATATTAGGCTTGGTATTGTTCAGTATTTGAACAACATTTCCTTATATCCAAAGTAGCATCAGGGGTTAGTCAATAATTAAAATTGTCAACCCAAAGGCAATAATAAATTTCAAAGCGATAATGAGATGCCTATCGCATACAACAGCAAAGCATGTAATGTGATGATAAGACATAGATAGTAGTGACTTATTCATTTCATGACGGCAATAAGCCACGCAACGCAATGACAAAATCACTCGGTCCAAAGTCATAATAAGAATGTTCCATTCCCGAAGGATGGAAACGAGATATATATATATATATATATTTCTCTCCTAAGACCGTAGGAAGAAAGACATTTCAAAAAATGATAATGAAATATGCAATGCCCTGACAAAGCATAAGCAGTGGCGAATCTCAAGGCAATAACGAGATCTAAAAATGGCAATAAGGCATATGCAGCGGCAGGCAACGCAGTGACAAGGCACAGGCAGCGGCAATGATAAATATATATATATATATATAAGTGATGTAATAAATATTTTTTATATAATAAAATAACAAGTTTCATAATTCGCGAATCTTCTTGCTTTTACTTGTGCTTTTTTGCCCTTAATCGGAGGTTCCTAAGATTTCTAATATAGGGTAATTAATAATAGAGGCTTGCCTCTATTAGGAATGAAAAAAACCACACAAAACAAATATGATATTTGTGCTTCGATATATTGTCTGGTGTCTTTTCATGATGCCAGACGCATATTTTCGATCCCACAAATTCTGGCACGCCCGGTGGGACCACATTCCTCCTCCCATCTTTGAGTCAAAAGTACAAGTAAAGGCATTGTTCCTACATCCTATGAAAGAAATCTAATCATGTTTTTTTTTTTTATTTTGCAGGAAACGAAGAACAAATGGCACTCAAAAACTCAACCACCCCTGGAAGTCCAAAACTCACAATTTTCCTTGGCGAAGGAACTGAGGTGCAACTGCCCAATTGCACATTCAACACTGGAGCTACAGGAGCTGAGCTGACCTTTGGCACCATATCTGAGTCGGTGCAATTCGTAAGGAGACCCGCACCTTCGAAGGAGAACCTGATAGTCCCGCGGCTTCCATCCAAAGGTCGTCGCCCTAATGTGATTGTTCCTACAACTGACGAGGATATGCTGTCAGGGGAACACCAAGAGTATCTGCATTTGAGAGGCTATCCCACCCTAAAAAGGTAATTTCTATGAATGATGATGATGATGAACCCGCTTTCACCATTACAGCGAAGGGGCGGGAAAGTGGAATTTTCCACTCATCTGATGAAGACACACCAAAGAAGAAAAGTGTGTTTTCAAGGCTCACACAAAGGAAAGTCAAAATTCCAAGACAAAAGTTGGAATTTGTGTCTTTCCAAGAACATAAGAATGATCAAATGAGTACCTTCAATAACTCATTTGAACCTTTTAACCTGGTGAAGAAGAACACAACCACTGCAGACCTGCGCCCTAACTGAGTGAAAACAAGTTTGGTAGACCTCCAAAGTCCTATCACAGGAATTTGTTTGGTCAGAACCTTTACAAGACTTTCACAGCATCAAGGAAACTGCAGTCAAAGAAGATAAGACCAAAAGAATTCTATCAAAGGAAGAAACAATTGATTTCAACAGCGCAGAAGACGGTGTTTGACCGTTTAGCTCCTACAAGAAATCAACCCAAGGTTAACAAGTCTAAGTTTCAATGGAGGAGGGAAATGAAAGATGAAGAAATGTCTGATGCAGATGTGGAAGTACACACTTGTCGGATGGTTACTGAAGCAAGAGGAGATCCTGCACCCGAACAAGAACAACCGGTACCTGTTACAAGATCCCGTAGAAGAGTAGCAGACTCCATGAATGGAGAAGAAGGTTCCAATCATGTGCCACCACATGAGGAGCAAGGGATAGGGACTAGCCTTCCACCGCTCCATGTACCAAGGAAACACAAAGAAGTACAGCAACTAAATGAAGATGAAGAGGATGAACCTGTCTTTATTCCTCAAAAGGGACATCGTGATACTGAATATCAAAGACTCAATAACAACATGGCAATGTTGATGGGGTCAATGTTACAAATGCAAAAACAAATTAAAATCCTCATGGAAAATCAACCTGAACAACCAGGAAGATCGAGGAGTCCAACCCGACGGCTGAAAGAAGCCCTGAGGCCAGTTGAGCAAGGGGTAACCCCACGTTTTCCTATGGAGAATGTGCAGAGGTCGAGAAGTCCAACACCACATCCAAAGGAAACCTTCAGGCCAGCAGAACATGGGGGAACCTCTTATGCTCCTGTTCAGGAACAATCAGCTGTAATGACTCGAGAAGAGATACAGCGAATGGTAGTTGCTGAACTAAATCAAGCCAAAGGAATTGAGACAAGGGCAGATGGAGACAAGCCCTATCCCAGCTACCACGACCTGGTACCCTTCCTCAAGGGATATAATGTTCCCAAATTCAAACAATTTACTGGGATTGGCAATCCTGACCAACACTTGGCTCATTTTGTCACAGCTTGTGGAGATACAAGAGCAAAGCCATCACTCCTCCTCAAACAGTTCTCTGCAAGTCTTGCAGGAGTAGCATTTGAATGGTATGCAAATCTACAACCCGAGTCGATTCAAACATGGCAACAGTTAAAAGATGCATTTCGAGTACGGTTTGGGGGCATAAGTGACAAAATCACAATTGCTGACCTGGTAGAAACTCGCCAAAACAAAGATGAAAAAGTGGTTGATTACATTATGAGATGGAGGAACTTGAGTATTAAATGTGAACAACCACTCGATCAACAACAAGCGGTGGGTTTATTGCTGGGGAACATTGATAGTTGGATGTCGCCTTTCTTAAGTACATCTAGCATCACTACATTCCAAGACTTAATCTCACAAGCTAAAAAATTGGAAAGGACCAACCCGAAGGTGTTGTCCAATTTCCAAACCACTTCAAGGAGTGAGAAAGACAAATCCAAGAAAATAGAAGGCGTCAAGTACACTGCTACTACCTTCAATATTGAGAAGGGGAAAGGCATAGCAGAGTCCCATAAGCCGGAACAAGCTAAGGTACCTAGCTTAGGTGCTACTGACAATGAGTTAAAAACCTCTTCCTTCCTTAAAGGATAGGATGAATAAGAAGTATTCCTTCAGAAGAGATAAAGTACATAAAATCTTCAAAGATGCTGTGAGAGAGGGTCTGCAGCTCCCTGAATGCAAAAGACCTGAAGACCAAAGCAAGACAGATCATCCCAATTACTGTCCATATCATAGGGTGTTGGGACATACAATAGAAGATTGTTATGTTTTGAAGGACTGGGTCGAGCGACAATACCAAGAGGGCAAAATCACACTATCAAAGAATGTTTTGTCCGAGCAACCAGCTGAACATATACGCTACGTGACTGCCCTAAGAGCAGAAGGGTCATCCCAAAGGGAAGTCACAGTGGTTGGTAACAAAGTGATATTTACATCAACAGAGGATGACAAACCTTGTGCTGTTCCAAAAGAGTTATGGGAAGTATTTATATCCAAAAGATCAATGAAGATGTTGAAAAAGTTAGCTAAACTGCCAGGGATCATTTGGAAACGCTCTCAGCAACCTCATAAAGGTCACCAGACAAAACAGTCAAAGAAGAAGAACAAGAAAAGAAAGCAAAAGCGGGAACAATCAAAGCACAAGAAATCCATTATTGAGGAGTATATAGAGACCCTTGAAGAGTATGAACAGAAGGAAAGGGTTCTGATTACCCTCAGAGATTATTTTCCTGAAGAAGTCGAGGAGTTACTCAGGGAATTAACTGAGAAAATTGAAAATGAAGAAGATGTGCAAGTGGAGACTTGCAGGGTTATTTTAGGAGGGGAACCTTTATATAACCCAGAAGATGATGATGAATATGACAGCTTCTCTGAGCTAGAAGAGTCATATGATCGTTATGTCAGTAAGAAGCAAAGAAAGAAGATAGCATTCAGGGAGAAAGTAAAGAAGGCAAACGCCAAGCTCTTGGAGCCCTACCCACAAGTAAAGTCTAAAGAACCATACTACACCCCAAAGACCCCAAAACATAAGGTCTTAAAGAAAGTCATGCCTGCTGAAGACATCCCTGCTTTCATTCAAAGGGTGATAGAGGAGTCAGCTAATAGGCTACGGCAGTTACATATTGAAGATGTTGAGTGGAATGAATCTGGGGCATATCCTCCAGAATCATCAGGACAAAATTTTGTCTCAGAAGTCGTGGATTCTCCAGCCCCTTCTAAGACAACAAATACTACAGGAAGATTTTCAGAAAAGATAAAAGGAAAGAGCTTTTTGATCAAGCTATAGAAAATGGATTGGATTTGCCTAAACCCAAAAGGCGGCGCTTAATGCATCTTGATAGTCATCCAAACTACTGCCAATATCATCGGCTTATAGGACACACCATAGAAGAATGTCAAGCTTTCCAAAAATGGTTGCAAGGGCAGGTTTCTCAGGGAAATTTGACACTCACTGAGGATTACTTTGAAGAAAAAGGCGAATGTTATGATATAGATGCTCATGATGATTCAGAAGATGAGCTAAACTTCCCTGAGGAGGAAGATGAAGCACCACCACATGTACATCAGTTGCAACTTAGAACTGGGAAAACACTTCAGCCAAGACAGGTTCCCAGTTCAAATAATTGAGATAAAGGGAAGATGATTGAAGAAGAGAATGTCTCCCCCAAGAAACCCTTGAAAAAGCCAAACTACAACATTTTGGCACACTTGAAGAAAGTCCCAGCACTCCTCAGTATGTACGATGTATTGATGATGTCAGCTGAAGTCAGGGAGTCTTTAATGCATGCCCTACAAAATCCTGAGGAATATCAAGCATACTTCGCCGAAGTCAACATAAAAGAAGCTCTATATGCATCTCATACATCTTCAGTGTCCTTCACAAATGAGGACTTATTACTTGGGACTACGGCACACAACAGACCACTATATGTGATAGGATTTTGTGATGGAGTAAAGATCAACCGGGTTTTGATTAATCCAGGGTCTTCTTTGAATTTAATGACCCTCAATACTCTTTGAGCATTGGCTCTTGAAGTATGCCACTTATCTTCGGAGAAGATCATTATCCAGGGCTTCAATCAGCACATCCAAAAGGTATTGGGATCGATCACTCTCCCCCTCAAATTTGGAAAAATATCATCTAATGTGAAATTCCATGTAATTGATGCTGATGCTTCCTATAAAACCCTCTTAGGAAGGCCATGGATTCACGAAAACCATTTGGTTCCTTCAACGCTGCATCAATGCGCAAAGTATTTGGTGGATGGGGAAGAGTTCAGAATTTATGGAGAGCTCCAACCCTTTGGCATCCATGAAATACACTATGAGAATGCGAGGTATTATCTCAACCCATCCAAGTCAACCAAAGGGGGCAAATTGCCGTGCCCAGAAGAAGTGTCTTTGATCAAGACAGCCAAAACTACTCCTGTGCTTCAAAAAAGAGAACCAGCGCCACCTCACTTTGGCAGTGACACTGAGTTATCAGAAGATGAGAGCGATGCAGATATACACCAAAGTAAGGGTCAAATTGAAGGATCTGCTGAAGAAAATGCATTATACATTACGAGGATCCCTGATGGTCTACACAAATCCCTGGATGACTTGAATGTAATTACAGTCAAGCATCTAAAAACATTTTATGTGCCAGCTCGACATGAAAAGGAGAGAGACATTCTCTTTTATAAGGACAAGAGCAAGAAGACCTTAAATGATGATATCATAAATATTGAAGAAATAGAAGATGATGAAGCTCAACCCATAAACTTCCCAAGCTATTACCCCAACAAGCTCAGGACAATAGGTGAGAGGTTTGGGAGCAGAATCAAGTGGTCAAGGAAGTCACATCAGGGCTTTCATAGATTGTGGCATCCTACACATGTGGATAAGAGAGGAATAGGCTATTCTGAGTCTTCCAGGCACTCATGTTACATGGTAACATTGCAAGAGGAAGAAGAGGAAATAAAGATAAAGAATGCACCACTGGAACTAGAAGACGGGGTGGGGGCAAGCAACAATTGATGAGTTGGTTGAAATCGACTTGGGAAGCGATGATGACCCAAGGCCGACTTTCCTAAGTGCACAATTATCAGAAGAAGAAAAATCATCATTCAAGGCTCTCTTGAAGGAGCATATCGATCGCTTTTGCTTGGAACTATAATGAAATGCCGTGATTGGATGATGAGGGTGGCTGTTCACTGCATCGCCATTGATCCTAATGCTACTCCGATCAAACAGCACCAAGAAAGATGAAGTTTGACCTAGAAGAAAAAGGTGATAGAAGAGACCAAGAAGTTGATTGAAGCAAATTTTATCAGAGAAGAAACATACCATGATTGGATAGCTAGCATAGTCCCTGTGAAAAAGAAGAATGGGCAAATACGGATATGTGTAGACTTCAGGGACCTGAATAAGGTGTGTCCTAAGGATGATTTTCCCCTCCCAGTTATGGAGCTCATGATCGACAACACATCAGGGTACGAGATGTTCTCCTTTATGGATGGATATTCTGGATATAATCAAATTAAAATGCATCCAGAGGATCAAAAGAATACTGTTTTCCGAACACCCATGGGAATCTATTGATATAGGGTAATGCCGTTTGGATTGAAGAATGCAGGAGCGACATATCAAAGAGCTATGACCAGAATATTTGATGATTTAATTCACAAAGTTGTCGAATGCTATGTAGACGATCTTGTGGTTAAGACAAATTCCAAAGACAAGCATCTCGATGATTTGAGGATAGTCTTTACACGCCTCAGACAATACAAGTTGACAATGAATCCCATGAAGTGTGCTTTTGGAGTCCTCTCTGGAAAATTCCTAGTCTTTATCGTGAGGCACAGGGGAATAGAGATAGATCCCTCCAAGATAAAGGCCATCCTGGAAATGCCACCTCCTTGGACATTGATGCAACTGCGCTCTTTCCAAGGTCGTTTAGCATATATCAGGAGATTTATCTCCAACCTCTCTGGAAGATGCAAGCCCTTATCTAAATTGGTCAAGAAAAATGCTCCTTTCAAATGGGATGATGAATGTCAGCGAGCTTTCGATGACATTAAACAGTACTTGTTGAATCCACCAGTGCTGGCAACCCCGATTCATGGAAAGCCTCTGATCTTGTATACGGCCGCATTGGAAGGGTCTTTGGGGGCTATGTTGGCTCAGAATAATGAAGAAGGTAAAGAAAATGCGTTATATTATCTTAGCAGGATGTTGGTAGGAGCTGAGAGTGAATATACGCCAATTGAAAAGCATTCCCTAGCTTTGGTGTTTGCAGTCAAGAAGTTAAGACACTACTTGCTAGCGCATAAAGTAATACTCATATCAAAAATAGACCCACTCAAAGTCATGACGAGGCCGTTGCTTACAGGAAGACTAGCAAAATGGGCATTAATTCTGATGGAATTTGATATAACGTATACTCCACAGAAGTTAATCAAGGGGCAGGCGCTTGCAGACTTTCTAGCAGCACATCCTCTCCCTGATGATTCACCACTTAATCTTGAACTCCCTGATGAAGAGACATTAATGGTGGAAGAAGCAAGGTGGCGACTATACTTTGATGGAGCGTCATCTATAAAACCGGCACTCATGTCCCAAATGCTACAAATCAAAGCTAGAATAGGACTCGTATTCGTTACACCGGAAGGGGGAATCCTCAGATATGCTCTCTCCCTCACGGAACCATGTACAAACAATGAGGCAGAATATGAAGCCCTCATAGCTGGTTTGGAACTGGTAATCAAAATGGGAATCCAAGACATACACATATTTGGAGACTCACAACTCATTATCAAGCAAGTCGAAGGAGACTACAAGATATACAAACCTGAACTTCTTAAATATTATAAGAAGGTCAAAAATCCGATGAAGAAAATCCCCCAAGTGCAATTGAGGAGGGTTTCAAGATCAGAAAATGGAGAAGCTGATTCTTTGGCAAAGTGGCAAAGGAACTGGCAAATCCAAATTATAAAGAAATCCATATAACCATAAAAAATAGAAGACCCATTAGTACGATCCCCGACGAAGTCGAAGAGGAAAGTGCTGGGGGCAATGCGGAAGTCTTCACTCTCGAAATGCCAAAAGAAGATTGGAGACAACCGTTCATGGAATATTTGAAATATGATAAACTCCTTGAGGATAAATCAAAAGGTCTTCAGATAAAGCGAAAAGCCCTAAGATTCACCCTCATAAATGATATATTATACCGCAGGTCCTATGATCAACTCGCTCTCAGGGTCCCTCTCATATGAAGAAGCCCAAGAAGTTATGCATGATGTGCATTCCGGGATATGTGGTGCGCACCAATCCGGACCCAAGATGCGACTCAAGATCAAACGCTTGGGGTATCATCGCCAACCATGGTCGGAGATTGCATTAATTATGCTAGAAAAATGTCATCTATGTCGATACATGGAGATTTTTATTCATCAACATCCAAATCCTTTACACCCCACAGCCTCCTCATGGCCTTTTTGAGATATGGGGGAATCGGATGTAATCGGGTCCTATTGAACCACCATCATCTTTGGGACATCGATTCATATTGGCTGCAACAGATTACTTCTCTAGATGGGCAGAAGCAATCCCACTTAGAGAAGTCAAGACTGAGAATATCCTCAAATTCTTCAGGAAAAACATCTTATATAGATTTGGGAATCCAAGAAGAATTATTTCAGACAACGGCCCCGCTTTCAGAAGCTTCAAGGTCGGGAGATTTGCTCAGCATCATAAAATAGATTGGAGATATACCTCCATCTATAACGCTAGAGCAAATGGATTGGCAGAAGCATTCAACAAAACCCTCTCGAAGCTGTTGATGAAAGCAGTGTCCAAAAACAAAAGAGATTGGCATGAAAGACTCCCGGAGATGCTATGGGCATATCGCACTACCTATAGGACTCCGACACAGTGTACGCCATATTCTTTGGTATTTGGAACTGAAGCGGTCTTACCTCTTGAAATCCAGATACCCTGCCTGAGAATGGCATTGCAAAATGAAATTTCTAATGAAGATAATGTTTGGCTCCGCTTGGATGAGTTGGACTCTCTTGATGAAAAAAGATTAGGGGTGCAATAAAATCTCGAAGTCTACAAAGCACAAATGTCTCAAGCATACAACAAGATGACTCGTTTGCGGACTTTTACCAAGGAGAGATGGTCCTTGTCCTTAGAAGACCCATCATCACCAACAAAAAGGCCGGGGGCAAATTCAAAGCAAATTGGGAAGGCCCTTATGTTGTGGAGATCGTCTACGAAGGAGGTGCATATCAACTTATCGATGCCAATGGAGAAAGACCGATGCCACCCATCAATGGTCGTTTCTTGAAGAAGTATTATGTCTAATGTAAAAATGTTTTGCCTATGACGGAATGTCTGGTCCCTCATAAGGGTTGACTAGTCATACAATTAAATGTACTTCTCGAGGCAAAATGTTTATTTTTATGTCATTTCGGTATTAAACTCACTTTTGTACTAAAATTCGATCAATAAAATAAAGAGACATGTGTTTGTCTATGAAGGAACGTCCGGCTCCATGTAGACCGGTCATGCACAGTTAAGCGTGCTTCCTAAGGCAAATACATTGGTCCCTGTATTTTAAAAAAAACAAAAACAAACAAAAAAAACAAACAAAACAAAAAACAAAACAAAACAAAAAAAAAACAAAAAAAACAAAAAAATCCTTATGCATGAAAGCTAAAGCTTCTTTGATGGTATTGCTCCAATCAAGGTCTTCATCGGGTGACCAAATTACCTTTGATTGCCTTGAAATTTCTTTCAAATCATAAATATATGTTTGTCTTCAATCTAAACGGTTGAAATTTGATTTGAAGATTACAAAATTTATTGAAGAGAGTAGGACTGTGGGCCATGATGCAGGACACCGCTTCTCTACATTCAATGTTGATCAATGTATTAATCGGACTATGCCAAAAATTCGGATCGGTCTGAAATTTTTTATGAAAACTCTAGCCTTGATAATGCTCAATGTGAATGGTTATTATTGAGCCTCAAGTCCATCAATTATCAAAATAAAATCACAAATCAACCATGAAGTTCATTAATGATTGTCATTACACTATATTCAAATTCTAGCTTAAGATCAGATAGTCAAAATAATTTCAATCCTCTTGAAATTTTTTCTATATGATCAAGGTGTTCTGGTCTTCAATATGAACAGTGACGATTAAATTCTAAGTTCATATGACTATCATAATTTTTTTTGACAATTTAGAGTCAAAATCTGCATAAATTCCTGCCCAACTACCTAATCATCAAGTCAAGTATCACCATATCAAATCATATTCAATTTTAGTGAAAATGTTTACAGTCATTTATAAGGTCCTTATCTCTAACATGAACAGTGGAGATTGGAATTTGAGCTCATTTAATTATCATAAAAAATTTTGAGTTCAAAGTCCTTGTTTGTCTAATTCCCTATTCGCCTATGGTGCTATCAAGTGGATGAATAGCTTATGAAATCATTCCAAATGTGGCTGAAAATATTGACAAATACAAGGCCCTCATTCAAAATGAATAAAAAAAAAGAGAAAGAAGGAAACAAAACAAAACAAGAAAAAAAAAAAAATCAACCATGATTTCAATTCTCCAAGTATTCTATTAAAAACAAAGACGTATAAAAAAGCTAAGTCTTATTCAAATCAAATGTTCATGATCGATGTTTTAAAATCAAATTGCTAGAGCATAAACAAACTAGAAAAGCAAACTAAAAAAACAAACTAGGAAAGCAAAGAAAGAGAGAGGGCTCTTTAATGCCCAGTAAATTTCAACAACGATTCTTTTGCTTCCTCCAACTCATCAAGCCATTTAGTGAAAATAGCCATAAGAGGAGTATCTAAGTTCTCTCCTTTATTCTCAGCAAGTTGTTTCTTAGCCTCATCCAATGCAACTTGAAGATTCGCTTGTGTAGGCTCGGAAGCTTCAAATAGGTCCGTTGAATCCGCTATCTTTTCACCCAAAATCTTCATTGTGCCTTGAATCTCACGAAGTTCGGCCTGAAGTTGATGTTCCCTTTCAACAAGTTTCTGATACTCCTCCTTGTTCGCATTTATGTCATTGATCCAGTCTGTTCTGAGATTGTTAAGATGCTCAAGTGCCAAAGTTCTTTCGTGTACGCATGCTTTGGCTTGTTGACTACAGATGCAAGCTTGAACATTAGGATCCTCTGAGGCTTCTTTAGCATAGGATGCACATCGAGCGATCTTCTCTATGAAAGGCTCTAGATTGTTCAAATCAATGTTGAAAGGTTGAAAGAGTAATTTTGACTCCTTCACTTTGTTGATGATGTCTTGGTAGTTGTGATAGTTGAGGGACTTGATGTTGTTGATCATCTCGTCTCGTAGGCGTAAAACTACATTCGGTATATTCTTTGAACTTACAAAGAGAATATACAAATAAATTTTGACCCTCAATAGATAATTTTTAAAAAAAAAACCTTGGGCTTGTTCCGGCAAATTGGTAATCCCTACGTCGGCATTAAAGCCATCACTTTCCAATTCTTCGTTGGGAGTATGAACGTCCTTGCCAATTTCTTGGACGTCTAAAAAACCGAAAGAAAAAAAAGAAAATTATATATATATATATATACATATATCATGGAGGTTCGCGAAAAAAAAAGTAAATAAATAAGTAATACCTTCGTTCTGCATTCCTAGAGGTGTGGTATCAACATTGACGTTACCACTATTCTGAGGCGTGTTTTCAATGTTAGTGTTTTTTGCCATCGCAAGGTACACTCTCAACATGAGTATTCCCGCCATCACTCTCCATTGAAGAGGGGGCATCTTTTATAAAACTTGCCGAAAGAGTTTGATTAAGAGATGAAATACTTTCATCCTCTTGAATAGCTAAAAAAAAAATTTTAATTAAATTAAATTAAATTAAATTAGATTAAATTAAATTTAAATTAAAAAAATATATATATAATAATAAAAAAATCGTTATGCGATGAAAAGAAAAAGAAAAGAAAGAATATATATAAATAAATAATATATATATATATATATATATATAACCTTCTTGGATTATTGGCGGGTTTTGCGGGAGCTCATTTTCCAAGGCAATGGGTGCATCCCCTAACACAAAGAAAATTTAAAATAACTAAGGGGCATAAAGAAAATAATAAGAAAATAAAAAGAAAAAAAAGGAGAAGAAAACGTTAAGAATGATTGTCTTCCTTATTGAAATATAACGCATGACTTTTCAAATCCCGTGCTTGGATACATTATGAAAATATGTGAAAATATGAAAGTTAAAGGGTTTAATTGCAAGGAACCATGAAAAATAGGAAAACATGGAAGTTTGGGAGTTACTTGCAAATTTTTGAAGAAATAAAAAAAGTTATGGGACCTAGTGGCATAATTTTTTTAAATTCAAAAAGAATTCAAAAGGGCTGATGAGCCAAAAACTACATGAGGACAATACCTTGTAATGGGTTAGGGAGAGCTTCTTCAATTTCAATATTTTCTTCTACTCCAATGTTGTCTTCCATCCCTACATGGTCGCCGACTCCAATGTTTTCTCTGGCTCCGACACTTGAATCTTGTGTGTTTACTTGATCTAGACATAAGACGTCATTAAGATGCATAGATGAAAATGAAGGAGAAAGAGTTATTTCTTACGATTGGAGCTCATGTGTATCTCTAGATCTAATGGGGGAACATCATCAATTCTTGGAGGACTTTGAATAGCCCTAACATTGTCTAGTGGGATGTCACGAATTTGTATGCCTATGTTGGAAATAGACTTTGAGTCAAATATAAATTTGTGGAATTATAAAGTTGGATTTTGAGTCAAACTTTGGACTTTGAGTCAAGTAAAAAAAGTGTGAAATTACAAAGTTTGACTTTTGAGTCAAATAAAAAAACACAAAGTTTAATTTTGAGTCGAAAAAATTCATTCAAGGAAAGGAAAAAAATTTTCATAAAAAGAAGAAAAATGAAAAATGAAATGAAAAAATATTAAAAAAATTAAAAAAATAAAAAAATTCGAATTTTTTTGAAGATAAAAAAATTAATTAATTAAAAAAATTCAGAATTAAAAAAATAAAATAAAAATAAATAATAAAATAAAAAAAAGGAAAAGAAATCAGATTTGAAGGAAAAGAAGGAAAAATCATTGAGAGAAAATTAATCGTAAAAAAAAAAATCAAAAGAAAAAAGAAAAGGGCGTGAAAGGAAAAGAAAAAAGGTCCTGAGGATTTTTGGAAAATTTTCTTTTGTGAAAGAAAAGTGGTAAAGGAAAAATTGATTTTTATTTTTGGAGAAATAAATAAACAAATAATTGAATAAATAAAATAGACATACCTTCAGTTCTTTGTCGCTTTGATGGGACAACTGGGTCAGTAGTAAGATCAGTGTCATCAATGAATATATTTTCGTTGATAAATCTGTGGCCCTTCGAAGATTGTCCTCGCTCCTTATTAATGTTTCTATTGTCTCTGAAGTCATCTTGGATCAACAATGAATGCTTCTGTTTGAAAAATGCTTCAACAGTCCTCAACCATTTTTGTGCATAAACAAGTATAAGTCTCCCTTCTCTATCATGCATCGGGATGTAGAATGAGCTAGATGTCCTTTGGCGAGAAAGATGGAGCCAGTACCCCGCAAGAATCCTGAGAGAAGGAGCCCTCCTGGGAATATTAATGAACGCCGGAGTATGTTGATCGTATCCAAATTGGCGCCCAAATCGATGCGGATTATAAGGTTCTGCAAAAAAATCTCCTGTACACCGAAGCGGAAGAATTCCACAACGAAGATTCATCACATATTCCATGGTATATGAATCTAATACATATGGTCCAGTCGGGTATCTGGAATCTCGTACCACATCGTCATTATGATGCATGAACGAGAAAGGGCGAGATATGAAATTGCTTTCATGTCGGATAAAGTTCCTCACATATATAGGATTGGTAAACGGAGTCGCGCTGGAATTCATAAATTGCAGCATCTTCGGTATTCTCAGCAACCCAGGAATACTTGAGGTATTGTCATCTATTCTCCTTTTGAGATATATGCTTCAAAAATAATGACCAGCCCAAGCATACAAGAAATGAGCAGGGAACACTGTAGTGGAGTATCCGGGTCCTCTTCTGTGTTTAGCCATAGCATTTAAGCCTAAGTATAAGCGTGCTAGCACTGCAGGGGCAAAAGCTACTCTCCTCCCGTGTGCGATGTTGCATGCCATTATAAAAACTCCTGGTCTGATTATATTATGATCACCCAGCATAATAAAAAAGCAAATCCAGAGTGCTATAAAAGCAACTAGATCTGCTTTGAAAACAGGTTTTGGAGGAGGATTAGACGTCGATCTATAACGGGAGCTATGTCTCGGTCTCCTGAAGAACTCCACCCAATCCTCAAAGAATACATCTTCATCGACGCTTTGTCTTGAGAGCCATTGAAAGATGTCGAAAAGATTTCTTAAAAAGAAAGTTCAGGGTCATATCTCCGGCAAATTGTGTCATTAGGAGGTATGACTTCATCATAGATGTCTCCGGTGATTGGATGTCCTCCTAATTCCTTGATGTCCCATAATGAAATCCCAACTTCTCCGTGCAAGAAGTGGAAAGTGTTAGTATCGGGACACCATAGCTCTACTAGCGCTTTATAGAAGTTTATGTCAAAATCATAGCGACCGACTGAAGCCACAATCCCGCCCATCAATTCTACTTCAGATAGCTCGTTGGAGTAGTTATTGACTATGAATTTGGCACACTCTGCATAATATGGAAGATCGATTAAATTATTTTGGATAGGCTCCCTACCCTTCTATCCCGGGCGGTGATTGATGATTCTTGATCCAAGGGTTTCGAATGTCTTCAAATCTTTCACTTCTCCTTCAGGTTTCAAGCAAATTGCATCAGTTAAGCATGCGATTTGGATAGCGCTTCACCCACTCTGATTGTTCTCCTCCTTCATATATGATTGCAGGTTCGGCTTCAGAATTAAACATAGGAGTGTGGCGCATGAAGGTTTGACCTTGGGGAACTTCATTATAATTTTGGTTCATATCCCAAAAAAACGTTGAGATATATTAGCCATGAGATTGGGGATTCCTACTTCTCTCACTTAAACTCACCAAAAGAATTTCGTGAGACAAGTAGGAAGGGGGCATTTGTTTATATATAAATAATATAACGCATGTCCTAATAAAATTCAATGTCCTAATGGAAACCAAATTCCAATTTAATTTGAATTCTAATATATCCTAATCATAGATATGTTTAGAATCAAAATTTAAATGTCCTAATCTTAATCTTAGTTGATTATTTGATTGTCTTGGACTAGGATGCAAATTCCAAGTTAAATACAAAATGCAAATTACAAAATTGCCCTTGAGAACATATCTCTAGGCATAAATGCAAAATTACAAAATTCTCCTTGAGAACATATCTCGAGGTAAAGTGAAAATTACAAAATTGTCCTTGAGAACATATCTTGTGGCATAAATGCAAAATTACAAAATTCTCCTTGAGAACATATCTCGAGGTAAAGTGAAAATTACAAAATTGTCCTTGAGAACATATCTCGTGACATAAATGCAAAATTACAAAATTCTCCTTGAGAACATATCTCGAGGCAAAGTCCAAATTACAAAATTGGCCCGGAGAACATATCTCGAGTCAACCCTAAGTTTTAGGACAGCTCAAACACACATCTTGAGGCGAATTGGGATTGAGTGAATTATAAAAAATAAAATAATAATAATAATAATAATAATATAATAATATATATATATAATATATTAAAAAAAAATAATATTAATGAATAAATAAATAATAAATATAAACAAGAGAGATTTAAAATTTGAAATTTAAAGTTTAAAATTTCAAATTTGAAATAAAAAAATAATAAATAATAATAAAATAAATAAATATAAAATTAATTAAAAAAAATAAAAATAAATTAAACAATTTGGATCCGATCCTACCTACTCGTTGTGATCTCATGGGAAGATGGGATTCAGATAAGGATGAGGGTTTTTGGGTTAAATAAAAAAAGAGGAAAAAAAGAATTGAGGAGGAATTAATATATATATATATATATATATAAGTAAAATAAATAATAAAAAAATAAAATAAATAAAATAAAAAAATAAAAAAAAATAAAAAAAAAATAATAATAAAAAAAATAATTAAGAAAAAAGATAATAATAATAACAATAATAAAAAAATAATAAAATAATAAAAATAATAAAATAATAATAAATAAGTAACAATGATAATAAATAAAAAGGTGATAATAATAATAATAATAATAATAATAATAATAATAATAATAATAATAATAATTCGAAGTTTAAAAGTTGGGTCATTAGTTGTGATTCGTAGGGAGATGGTTAGGATGTGGATAAGGATGGGCTGGTTTATCTTAAAAGGGAAGGAAGAGCAGAGGATTGGGAGAGAAGAATTGAGACCGGAAAAAAAAAGTCTTTGAAAGGAAGAAGCTTTAAGGTTTCTATCTCTTCCCCTATATATATAATAAAAAAAGAGGAAAAAGGAGAGAATTCCCGGTGTTGCTGCCCGCCGTGTCCGTCGTTGATGCCGCCGGCGTGATCGAACGACTGAGATAATGCCGTCGATCATGCCGGATGTTGACTGCCGCCGCCGTTGCCGCCGGTCGTCTGCCGCTGTTCACCACCATGGCATGCTTGGATAGCTGAGATAATGTCGCCAAGCATGCCGTCTGCCGCTGTCACCACCGCCCCGTTTGCTACTCGCTGTTGTCGCTTGAGTGGCTGAAATAATGCCGCCAAGTGAGCTTGAGTGGCTGAGATCTCTCAGAATGGTCTGCGTTCGTTTCCGTTGCCCGTCAAAGTCAACGGACTGGATGTTCCCGTCTGCCTTTTGGGCAAAGGTTCTTCGCCATCGCCTTTCTCACCGCTGCACCAGCTATGGCGATGATGATGATGATGCTAATAATCATCGATGATGTCAAGACGATGCTCATAATGTCATGATGATGATCATCCCTATGATGCTAATGATGGTAGTAATTAATGGTGATTCTAATGATGTCGATGACGGTAATAATGATGATGTTAATGATGCTGATGTTAATGATGGTAATGAATATGATGCTAATGATGCTGATGATGATGCTGATGCTAATGATGGTATTAATGGTGGTGCTAATGATGTTAATGATGGTAATAATGATGATGTTAACGATGCTGAATGAAGCTGATGATGCTAATAAGGATGCTTATGACGATGATGATATGAATCTGATGACGATGATGATGATGGTAATGCTAACGATGATAATGATTGATTATGAAGACGATGCTTATGATGATGATGATGATCTGATAATGAAGATGACGCTCATGATGATGCTGAAGATGATGCTTATAAGGATGATGATGATCCTATAATGTTGACGATGTTGAAGATGGGGTTCGCTACATGAAATAAAGATTTGGTTGCTGGAGACCAAGTCTGCAATTCACAAGATTAAAAAAAAAACGTGTTATAGTCTCATAGTCTCATGACATGCATAAAAATAAATAAAATAAAATAAAATGAATGAAATGCATGCATTCTTATTATTGATGCTGTTTGTTAGCATGGGTTCATAGTGGCAGACAAGAAGTAGAGCAAGTCTTCTTGTTTTGATAAAAGCTCCAGGATCTCAAATAATAAAATAAATAAATATATATAATAAAAAAAATAAAAAAAAAGGAAATGGGAACTATCCTATAAACTTAAGATATGCATGCATATATTCACGTGGGGCTCACTTTGGAGGGATATACATGGGAATATTAAAAAAAAAAAAGAAAAAAAAATAGTATATGTAAGCATGAATAGAATCATGAAAATCATGCTATTTATTGATTCATACACCCCTTCATGAATTCAAAGAGAAGAGTCCGAATAAAAAGAAAAGAAAAAAATATATACATGAGAAATGAATGACAAAAATGACAGAAAAAAATGATGATGAGAAGCATGCATACGTGAATGGGAATAAAAAAATATAATAAAAAAAATGAAAAAAATAAGATGGAAAACATGCTATATAATCCCGGGACATGCAGGGTAATAAACAAAAATAATAATAATAATAATAATAATAATAATAATAATAAAATAATAAGATGTGGGCCCACCATTAAAAAAGACATAAAATGATGTATGATGAGGAGCATGCATGCAAAATTCACGAGAAAGTATGCAAATATAAAAAAAGAAAATATATATGCATACGTGTGAGGCGAGAATGTATCACCATGCATATGAGAATTCATATAAATTCCAAAGGGCCAGCCTACCATAAGAGAAAGAATACAAGTACGGATATATATATATATTAGGCTTGGTATTGTTCAGTATTTGAACAACATTTCCTTATATCCAAAGTAGCATCAGGGGTTAGTCAATGATTAAAATTGTCAACCCAAAGGCAATAATAAATTTCAAAGCTATAATGAGATGCCTATCGCATACAACAGCAAAGCATGTAATGTGATGATAAGGCATAGATAGTAGTGACTTATTCATTTCATGACGGCAATAAGCCACGCAACGCAATGACAAAATCACTCGGTCCAAAGTCATAATAAGAATGTTCCATTCCCGAAGGATGGAAACGAGATATATATATATATATATATATATATTTCTCTCCTAAGACCGTAGAAAGAAAGACATTTCAAAAAATGATAATGAAATATGCAATGTCCTGACAAAGCATAAGCAGTGGCGAATCTCAAGGCAATAACGAGATCTAAAAATGGCAATAAGGCATATGCAGCGGCAGGCAACGCAGTGACAAGGCACAGGCAGCGGCAATGATAAATATATATATATATATATATATATAAGTGATGTAATAAATATTTTTTATATAATAAAATAACAAGTTTCATAATTCGCGAATCTTCTTGCTTTTACTTGTGCTTTTTTGCCCTTAATCGGAGGTTCCTAAGATTTCTAATCTAGGGTAATTAATAATAGAGGCTTGTCTTTATTAGGAATGAAAAAAACCACACAAAACAAATATGATATTTGTGCTTTGATATATTGTCTGGTGTCTTTTCATGATGCCAGACGCATATTTTCGATCCCACAGCTAGGTTGCCAAAGGCCCCTAGATGCTATGATGGAGGAAAGATCGATCAAAGTTGGTGAAGAATGGCCCCTAATGTCGCCAAAGACCTCCTTTAGAACTTTAGCCGCATTGCCCTTAGAGTGCTCGCAAAAATGCCGCAAAAAGTCCTCTTCACAAACCGCGGCTGTTAGCTATAGTAAAATGCTACCGTATTTTTGCTATAACATTTGACTATAGTCCTCTTCACAAACGCGGTCCAATAACTCTTCTCTTAAGGCCACATGGTCGGGCACACATCCATGTGGTAGGTTATATGACTTTTCTTTGTCGACTCATCATTTAAAAGGTCTTGTATTCTTCACAAAGAGAAGAAGCATGGAGATGTGACTGCCTTTGTGCCCTTCTGACACACCCCTTGCATGTGTGTACCATAAGTGCATGGGTTGTCGAAGTAATAAAGTACCCTGGTGAGTGGGTAGTCGTATCTATACGGAATAGTTCTTGGAAACACAAGTATTGCTATCTAACTATAGTGAAAACCAAGTTGTGATTTTAAGTGAACAATATCGCTACAAATGAAAATAAAGAAAAGAAGAAAGAGAAGCAATAAAAATAAGGAGAGGTAATCGATAGAAGGATGGGGTACTCGGACATTGCTTAGCCTAGGACTATTGCTTCAAGTGCAAATCCAAATACCCATGGTCCCAAACCTAGGGTCAACCGTGACTAACAATACACTATTTCTCGATGGAAATTGATAATCTCGACGCCTCACTGTGTAAGGTTGCTTAAAACTCTAGGGATTCAATGTGATAAACTCTATTCCCTAATATAGATCTAACCCTTTGGTTTAGGTGAAAGACCCCTATCAAGATTAAGCCCCAGCACTAAGGACTACTTTAATACTTTACTATGTTGCTAGCACAACTAAGCCTCAGTGGAGTTTGTCTCTTAGCACTTCACTTTATCGTGACCACAAAGAACTCTTGGAATGTGGAGGTACGATAAATCAGATTAAAAGCGAAAGAGGACGTTCAGCTACCTCTCGACTCATCCTCTTGGCCCTCTCCAACCTAGTTTTGTCCAATCCTAATGAAGTGTCACTCATTCACAAGGATTACCAAAATAAATTCTCAACCTTAGTGTCACTCTAAGGGAAAATCAATTCAATAAGCATTCAAGATTGGAACTCAATTAAAATATCAATTAAAGAAACATAATAAGAGTAAATGAAATAAAATCATCCTAGGGTTAACAAGTCCAAGTACCCACTAGGGGTTTAGCTCTCCATGGAGCAATATACAATCAACAATGAAATCAAAAGTAAAAGCATGCAATCCATAGATTAAACCCCCTTGCAGTCCGTATCGATGGTCTTATGGAGCCGCTTCGTCTTCCCCAAAGGTCCCTTTGTCAAGCCTAGAGTACACCTCGCCAAATCGATGCTGACAAAAGCAACCCTAATAACTCTCCTCGAAAAGAACACTATGTCAAAGGCCATAGAACCACTCTAAAAATCTAGCCAAAGCCTCTCTAAATCCTAGCCACGAGAGCCTCCCCCATTTGGCAAAAGATGGGAAAAAGATCCTTTAATAACTCTCAAAATGTGGTATTTATAGGGGCTAGAATCAGGCATCTACAAGGCTTGTGGAATTTCTACACGGCCGTGTGGATTTCCAGAACTTGTTTCCTACGAGCTATGAATAGTAACAGCTATGGTAACTTTGCTACAGTGATTTATTGCATTAAACTGCTACAGTACTTCACCAAAATGCTCCCAATTCCTCTCTTTTCATCGAGGCCTCACACATTCATGTGGTCATCGCGTCTTCAATGAAACCACGTTGACGAAGCTCTTGCTAGTATTGCATAAGTCAAAACAAATGAGTATGACTGCCTTTGTGCCCCTATACTTTGTATATTCTCTTGAGCACAATGGAGGTTGGCACACACTGATTAGTGTTTGTGTATTAGTAATACGAAGTATTCTTTTTATATGATGAGAATTACTTTTATAAGGTTCTAGCGCTAATGCATGTGTATTTGTGAACTTTCGTGCATAAAGGGTTGTGAAGCCAAATATGGAAGAAAGAAACCAAAGTGGATTGCGATTATACTTTGTTGATGAAGTCTTGGATTGAATAAATGTGAAGACACAAGTTGTGATTGAAGATAAATGAATGTGTGCCAATCTCCATACGATTAAGCAATTATAGTGGTTTGGAGGAGCACAAAGGAAGTTACATTTGCGCAATTTAACTTGTGCAATGATAGTAAACTGCTATAGTAGAGTGAATGGGCTCACTTCAACCCTTCACTCCGTTGCCTCTGCAACTAAGCCCCAGCGGAAGAGGATTTATCATTTGGAATCCCTAGAACTCATTGCGATTCTATACGAGTGCGAGGTTGAGAGATTGTTCAATTTCTCCTCCAGGACATGTATAGAGTTAGGTGTGGTTGACCTTAGATTTGGGACCATGTAATGAAGGATTTCCACGACTCATTAATGCATTAGTTAGAAAGCATAATAGAGGGTTTTGCACTTGAAATGATCGTCCTAGGCGGAATAATATCCGGGTACCCCATTTATATCGATTGCCTTACCTCCTCTTTACTTGTGCTATTTTTCTTGTCTCTTTTACTTTTGTTACATTACATCTTGTCACACAACTATTATTCACTCTTCACTTAGTTAATATACAATTTAAGTGTTTTAATTCCCTACTACCCGTGGATACGCTACCCACTCATCTGGGATTTATTACTTCGACAATCCCGTGCACTTGCGGGATATACGCAAGGGGTGTTGTCAAGTTTTTGGTGCCGTTACTAGGGGGTAGGAGTTTAGAGATACTTTGCACTTTGTTTTCTTAGCTATTCATTCATTCATTATATTTCACATCTTCTTTTTCCTATCATCGTTCTGATTTGTTTTCTTTTTTTGGGTGTAGCTCCAGGTTATGACCCGATGGAACCCTTCGATATTGATTGAAGGGAATCCTGAACTTGAACGAACACTCAGAAGGGGAGAAGAACCTGCAGAAGAACTGTCTAATCAAGCTGAAATAGAAGTTGAAGGGTCAGATAATATGGTCGAACAGAATGAGTAACAGAGAACACTATCTGATTATGCTAGACCCTCAGTTTTGGGCACACAATCGAGCATTGTGCGACCCTTGATTATAGCTCCGAACTTCAAACTAAAGCCGGCATTCATCCAAATGATTCAGCAATCAGCACAGTTCATTGGTTTGGTCGTTGAGGACCCAAACAACCATATAGAAGACTTCTTGGAAGTTTGTGATATGCTGAAGATTAATGGTGTATCAGATGATGCTATTAGATTGAGGGCTTTCCCATTCTCTCTCAAGGGAAGAGCCAAGCAGTAGCTACATTCTTTGCCCAAAGCCTCCATCACAACTTGGAACGAGATGGTTGAAGCTTTCCTTGCTAGATAATTTCCTCCGGGGAAGTCGGCCAAGTTTCGTAATGAGATATCGTCGTTTGTGTAGATGTAGTTAGAGTCATTGTTTGAGACATAGGAGTTCTTCAAGGATCTTTTGTGGAGATGCCCACAGCACGGATTTCCCGAATAGATGATTATTCAAACTTTCTACAATAGGTTGAATCCGAGTACAAGGTAGTTGTTAGATGCCGCCGCAGGAGGTACAATGGGGAGTAAAACCCCGGAAGAAGCCCGATAGTTAGTGGAAGACATGGCCATGAAGAGTTATTAGAGGAATCTGCAGGAAAGGAAGAAGGTGGCCGAGCTCCATGAAATAGATGCAGTAACTTCATTAGCGGCTCAAGTGGAATCGTTGAGTAAGAAGTTAGACCTTCTAACTTCTAATAGAGTGGCGGCCGTGACTACTTACACCGGGTGTGGTGGAGGACATGCTCCATCTGATTGCCCGATCTCTATTGGTGATGAATCCTCAATGGAGAAAGTCAATTTTGTGGGTAATGCAATGAGGAACCAAGGGAATCCATATAGCCACACCTACAATCAGGGTTAGAGGAGTCATCCCAATTTTTCATGGAGCAACCAAGGACCACAAAAGGCCATTGCACCACCGGGTTTCCAACAACAACAAGCCCCAAACATGGAGAACCAAGTTTTCGGCTTGGAAACCCGAATGACCCATTTAGAGAAGGCCTTGACTAGGTTTGTGCAATCGTCAAATACAAGGTTTCAATCTGTTGAGGCAACACTTCGCAACCACACCGCTTCTTTGCACAATCTTCAGAATCAAGTGGGGCAAATTGCGAAGTCTCTATCGGAAGGGAAAGAGAAGGAGATGGCACCCCCACCTTTCAAGCCAAGAATCCCATATCCCTCTAGATTGAAGAATGACCAAGGGGATGAACAGTACAAGAAGTTCCTGAGTTTGTTTAAGCAACTCCACATCAACATTCCCTTTGTTGAGGCATTATCCCAAATGCCTAAGTATGCAAAGTTCTTTAAAGACTTGTTGACCAACAAAAGGAAATTGGAGGAGAGTGCTTCTGTGATTCTAGATGCTTCTTTCTCGGCGGTTTTGCAAAAGAATATGCCGAACAAGCAGAAAGACCTGGGAAGCTTCATCATTCCGTGCAACATTGGCAATTTGAGTGAAGAAATGGCATTGGCAGACTCAGGGGCAGTATCAATGTCATGCCGTATGTTTTCTTTCAGAAGCTAGGCTTGGGAGAGCCTAGGTCCACTCGGATGACGTTGCAACTAGTGGACCGAACAGTGAGACATCCAAGGGGCATCGTTGAAGACTTGCTTGTCAAGGTGGACAAGTACATATTTCCTATAAACTTTGTAGTGTTTGACGTTGATGAGGATGAGGATGTACCTTTGATACTTGGGAGGCCATTCTTGTGCACTTCCAAGGCATTGATCGACATGGACAGCGGGGAGTTGACACTGAGGGTCGGAAATGATAATCTGACGTACCGCCTCACCGAAGCCATGCGACATTCTCTCGACTTCGATGATACTTTGTATATTCTAGACACTACTGATTAGATTGTTGATGAATCATGTAGGAAATGTTCAATCCTAACCTGTACGAGGGTTTGTTCGACCAAGAGGTGGACAATGTAGAAATAATGATGCTTGGTCGTTAGGAACAAGTACCAACTACTCCGGGGATCATGAAGAAGGTGCTCCGGAAGATGAAGAGGGCGAGGACACGCCACCGTAAACGCCCCAAGGCTGTTGAGGATGTGCGAGAACTGAACAAGTTGGATGAACCATGGCTAGGTGGTACCAAGCCCGATAACTCCCCCTCTACCTTCAATAGACTTTGCTCATCATGGTTTCAAGCTATGGGTAAGAGGCCAACCTTCATCTATGAACCCCCGTGAGATAAGGCAAGGTACGTCAAGCTTAGTGAAGTTAAACAAGCGCTTCTTGGGAGGCAACCCAAGCATTTATTGTTTTTCTAGTGTTTAGTAGTGTTTGCATGAATAAGGTGTCGAGTGTTGGTGTATATATGTTTTGAATGCTATTACTGCGAGTTTTCCATGGATTTTTCGTGCTTACGTGTGTTTTTAATGTGTTTGGTGAAGTTGGTTGGTCATTTGAGCATGTTTCATGTTTTTCTCTGTTGTATTTTGCATGCTAGACGTAGGCTCTGAGTGTATCTATGTGGTCAGTAATTTTTTGCAGAGCCTGCAGAGTTTTCTAAGGCATAAAGAGAAAACGCATAGGCGTGTGGAATTTCCACACTCCCGTGGGTTTCTACTAAGAGCTCATCCAGAGAAGGCACATGGACGTGGATTTGCCCCTGTGAACGGCCTTGTGAGTTTCACACGCTCGTAGGTAACTTCTACACGGGTGTGTGTTTTTCTGCAGAGACTTAGCTATTTATCCTGAGAGCACACAGGGGAGTGGACTCACCCCTGTGGGCGAACCTGTGACAAACGCACGAGCGTGGGTACTTCCCGCACGCCCGCGTGGATCTCTGCAGAAAAGCTCTCTTCCATCCCGAGAAGACACAGGGCATCGCTTGCCCCTCTGAGTTGGACCTATGAATATCCACGCCCGCGCGGAACTTCCGCATGGGCGTGCCAAACGTTTAGTAATTCTTCTCGGTTGGACAGAGAAGCCACAGGGGCGTGCATCTACCCTTACGGGTCGGGCGCACGGGCGTGGATATTTTCCACACGCCTGCACGGTTGCGTTCAGAGACAAAGGAGTGTTTTCCCAAGAGCGCACAGGGGTGTGCGTCTACCCCTATAGCTCTCTCCTTTAGAGGCGCACGGGTGTTTATAATTTCCACACGCTCGTGCGGATGAACAGAATGTCAAGAGGTGCGAGTTCTTTTTAAAGTCTCATCATTTCTCTTCATTTTCACACCTCATTCATCTGAAGGCACACCTGCACTCTTTCCGGACTTCGTGCTAACCATTTGGAGGGATTTTCACTTGGTTTTCCGGCCGAATCAAAGTTTTCAAGTTCAACTCATCGGTAAGCCCTATTTCTTATTTTTTTTCATCAATTCTTGATTTTAATCGATGAAACTGGTTAATGTTGCTTCGTTTCTACAATTAGAGGGGTATTGCATGCTTAGAACGAAGTTAGAAACAATTAAATGGTGTCTTCTTGGATTTTTGAGGCGTGGCCGTGCGGTTTTCACGCCCCATGGATCCACACGGGCGTGTGGAAATTCCACACGACTATGTGGATTTCTGAAGCATTATTCCTTTGAGCCAATTTGAAAGATTTCTTTTGTAATTCTTGCAGATATGGCCTCCCAGTGAAAGAAACAGGATGGTAAGAGGCCTCAAGTCTCCTGAGCCCGACCACATGGATTTCACGATTCCCGAGCATCAGGCTAACTTTGAGACGTTGTCGAGGCTACGATTTGGTCAGAAACATTTTGCCGACATCGATGCTTTACGGGAGATTCAGATGGCAGGTGCTATGGTGGAGGAGATAGAAGCCATGCTGGCGGTTGGCAACTGGGGTCATTTATTGTTGATTAGAGACCTTGCCATTTGCACATTAACGCTCGAGGTCCTAGCATCATTCTAGTTCGATCGCTCGTATCCAACTTTTAATAGTATAGGTGCTATACAGTTTCGAGCCCTCAAACAGTATCATAGCTTGAGAGTGACTCAGTTCTCTATCTTGATGGAGCTATATGATGTAGCTTATACAGAGACAGAGGAGTATGAGCAGTTTCTCACGGATTATCTCGGGAGTTTGACGCCGCAGTGTGCCTACAGTGCATTGTGTGGACAGGGGCAGTATGAGCCTGTGGTTTCTAAGGCCACCTACCTCTCTCGACCGGGCTACAGATACATTCACGCCTGTTTTAGCAGGTCAGTGAATGGGCGTGGCGATAATACTGGTGTGCTTAGCCTATAGGAGCTATTATACTTATATTCAATGGTACAGAGCACACCGATACATCTGGGACATATTCTGGCAGAGCATCTTCGACATCAGAGACAGTATGCCAGGATTGGTGCCCTATTCTTTGGTCCATACATTACGAGGCTAGTTATCGGTATGGGTCTACTTGAAGCGATCAGAGGTACTGAGAAGGCGACTGTACCCACTCCCCTGAGCATAGAGACGATGAGATTGATGGGGATGGTTCGTAGGGTCCAGTCTGGAGTTTATGCATTGATTACAGCTACCCCCGAGGTAGCAGAGGGAGATGACGTTGATGCCGAGGCTTCTCAGCCCGATCCCGAGCCTCAGCCGACACAGATGGAGACCGAGGCACCTCCTGCAGCACAGGATCTGCCCCCGGACCGAGATTGCTGAGGTCCAAGCAAAGATAGCATAGGTTTGGGCGACACAGGCTGCTTAGTACGCGGAGTTCATGGCACGTTTTGATATGTTACAGCAGATTCTTGAGCGAGACGTTGCCTCATCGTTTGTTTAGCGACCACGGACTCCTCAGGCTCCTCCGGCATCACCATCACCACCTCCACCGGTACCATTGGATTTAGCACCCGCTGCACCAGCAGAGCCGACAGCGAACGACACCAACATTTGACTTTATTTCTCATAAAGGACTTCCCTTCTGAGTTTATTTTCATTTTGTTGTCTCGAGTTGTATTCATTGCCTAATTTTTTTTTATACTCGAGTTGTTTTTGTTTTATTGAGCTTCTTTGAACCCCCTCGTGTATGCGTACAGATGGTCTTGTCAGTATGAGAACTGAGAGCTTGTCATGGACACGGCTATGGTGCTTAGGCACTTGGTCGTGTGTGCTTCACAACTCGTTGGAACTTTACCCCCAAGGATTTATCTCCATCAAATGCAACACTAGGAGTCAGGGGAGTATTGTTTTGATTGCTTCTCCCACATATGTTCTTGATTGATATATATTATGACTGAGCTTGCATGTGTACATTGGGGACAATGTACAACTTAAGTGTGGGGGGAGTTTCATAGTGCACATATCTTTTATATTAGTTTGATTGTTATACATGTTCACATAGCTAATGGCGATTCACCTTAGTTGCAATTATTGTATTCTTCAGTTTAGGAGAATTTTTAACATTGAATATTCTCTTCCTCTAGTTTTTACTTGAATTTTTAGGAATTTTTTCCCGATTCACACTTGTTACACTACTCACTCTTTAAACTCTTTTAGAAACTCAAGGATGTTAAAGGGACTAGTTATAGTTGTGTCTTGTGTTGATTTTCAAAAAAAAAAAAGTTTCGTTGTTTAGTTGTGCTTGTTGGGTGGAAAGAGCTACCACCTATGGAGTACAAAGCTACTCTCATAAGTCGGATACTAATTATGCCCTAATGAGAGAAAGAGCTATCTCATAGGATGAGTGAAAGCTACCACCCCAGTAGAAAGAGCTACCACCTCGAACGTGTGAAAGCCACCTAGCTGCCGCTTTGGAAAGGGCTACCGTAGAAGATGTGTGAAGCTACTACCATCTTTTCAAAATTTCAAATTTTCGTTACTTTTTTTGTAGATAAGTAAGTCCTTTCTACTTAGAACTTTGAGGAGTATATCTTGGGTTAACTTGAGTGAGTTTACACACACTTACACGATTTCGGGTTTGTTGTCCTTTTTGATTCAAGTTTTTAGGTAGAGCATTGATTTTTTCATATTTAATGTTGAAACTTCCCTTGTAAAATGTTATCTTTGTAAGCTTTAGTGAACCTATGGCCAAGCACTTCCAATATTTCCTTCATCTATGCCTTAATGTTTTAATTTTTTTTGCTTGAGGACAAGCAAAAGCTTAACTGTGGGGGGAGTTTGATAAGTGCTTGTGTGATAGGAATGCGAAGTGTTCTTTCCTTATGATGAGCATTACTTTTATCAGGTTTTAGCGCTAATATTTGTGCATTTATATTACTTTCATGCATATAGGGTTGTGAACTCGAATGTTAGAGAAAGAAGCCAATGGCACCATTTGGAGGAAATATTCAGAAGGATCAAACGCGAAGACATAAATAAGTCAGGTTCAAGATGCAAGAATGTGTGCCAACCTCCATGTATTCAAGTTAAGACAATGATTTGGAGGGGCACAAAGGCAGTCACATTCGAGTATCCCGGCTTGTGCATTAATAGCAAGATCTTGACTGATTAACCTGTTGTTGAAGGAGCGTAGCGACCTATGACGTAAATGTGTGCCCGTTTACGTTACCTCGATGAAAAAATGGATTCGGGAGTGTTTCTGGCTGGTACTGTAGCAAAGGCACTATAGGAATTTATTGTCGCATGTACTGTTCATAGCCGGCCGAGAAAAGTAAATTCCAGAGAATCCACACGGGTGTGTGGAAATTATCCACGCCCGTGTGGAAATTCCATGGGGCGTGTGGTGAATCCACAGGGGCTTGTGGATTCCCGATTCTAGCCATATTTAAGACCTATTTCAACCCCGATTTCAACATTCTTTTCTCCATAATTTCCCCAACTTGAGAAGGGGCGTCGGCTAGGGTTTGGGGAGGTATTTGCTAGGGATTGGGAGAGGTTTTGTGGCTCCGATATCACGCTTTGTTTGGAAGATGGTTTGTGAGAGAGCTTTCGTCGGCATCAATACGGCGAGGTGTATCCTTGGCCGGACAAAGGGACCCTTGGACGAGTAGAGGCTTCTCCACAAAACCATCATCATGACTATCGAGGGGGTTTTCTATGGATTACTTGTTTTTACATTCGATTTCATTGATTGTAACTAGCTCCATGGAGAGCTAAACACCCCAGTGGGTACATGGATTTGTGAACCCTAGGATGTATCCGTTTCATTAAACCTTTCATTATGCTTCCATTAATTGATGGTTCTAATTGAGTTTCAATCTTGAATGCTTGATTTTGTTAATACTCCCTTAGAGTGACACTAGGGTTGAGGATTCTTATTGGTAACCCTTGTGAGTGAGTGGCACACCACGAGAGTTAGTCAAAGCTAGATTGGAGAGGGCTAAGAAGTTGAGTCGAGAAGTAGCGTAGTGCCTCCCTCCTTTCCCATCCGATGTGATTTATCCTACCTCCATTTCCTCGAGTTCTTTGCAGTTATAGTAGAGTGAATGGGCTAATGGATGACCTTTCGCAGGGGCTTAGTTGTAGAGGGAACGGAGTGAAGCGTTGAAGTGATTTTAGCACCTAAGGCTTAATTGTGACTAGGGACCTTCCACCTGGACCAAAGGGTTAGGTCTACATTTAGGAAGAGGATTTATCACTTGGAATCCCTAGAACTCATTGCGATTCTATGCGAGTGCGAGGTTGAGAGATTGTTCAATTTCTCCTCCGGACATGTATAGAGTTAGGCATAGTTGACCTTAGATTTGGGACCATGTATTGAAGGATCTCCATGACTCGTTAAAGCATTAGTGAGAAAGCATAATAGAGGGTTTTGCACTTGGAACAATTGTCCTAAGCGGAACAATATCCGGGTACCCCATTTTTATCGATTGCCTTACCTCCCCTTTACATGTGCTGTCTTTCTTGTCTCTTTTACTTTTGTTACGTTATATCTTGTCACACAACTATTATACACTTTACGCTTAGTTTAGAAACAATTTAAGTGTTTTTATTCCCTACTCCCTATGGATACGATACCCACTCGTCTGAGATTTATTACTTCGATAAATCCGTGCACTTGCGGGACATACGCAAGAGGCATTTTGTCAGGACCTTCCACCTGGACCAAAGGGTTAAGTCTACATCTAGAAAGAGAATTTATCACTTGGAATCCCTAGAACTCATTACGATTCTATACTAGTGCGAGGTTGAGAGATTCTATAGAGTTAGGCATAGTTGACCTTAGATTTGGGACCATGTATTGAAGGATCTCCACGACTCATTAATGCATTAGTTAGAAAGCATAATAGAGGGTTTTGCACTTGAAATGATCGTCCTAGGCAGAACAATATCCGGGTACCCCATTTATATCGATTGCCTTACCTCCTCTTTACTTGTGCTATTTTTCTTGTCTCTTTTACTTTTGTTACATTACATCTTGTCACACAATTATTATTCACTCTTCACTTATTTAAAAAACAATTTAAGTGTTTTTTTCCTACTCCCTGTGGATACAATACCCAATTATCTGGGATTTATTACTTCGATAAACCCGTGCACTTGCAGGACATACGCAAGTGGCGTTGTCAGAGTGGTTCTACAGCTTTGAGACTCCGTTTCTCTTGGAAGATAGTTATTGGGGGAGCTTTCGTCGGCACCGATCCGGCAAGGTGTGCCCAAGGCTTGACAAGGGAACTTTTGGAGAGGATGAGGCTACTCCACAAGACCATCGACACGAATACCGAGGGGGTTTTCCTATTGATTACGTATTTTTACTTTCAATTTCATTACTGATTGTATCTTGCTTAATGGAGAGCTAAACCCCCTGTTGGTACTTGGATTTGTGAACCCTTGGATGTATTTGTTTCATTAACCTTTTATTATGTTTTTCTTAATTTATGTCTTTAATTGAGTTCTAATCTTGAATACTTGTTGAATGATTTCTCCCTTAGAGTGACACTAGGGTTGAGAGTCCATCTTGGTAATCTTTGTGAGTGAGTGAGACACCATGAGTGTTAGACAAAGCAATATCAGAGAGGGTCAAGAGGGTGAGTCGAGAGGTAGCGGAGCGTCCCCTTTCCCCTCCAGTGTGATTTATCCTACCTCCACATTCCAAGAGTTCTTTGCGGTCACATATTGGAATAAGGTATGAACTCCGCTGGGGCTTAGTTGCACGAGCAACAGAGTGAAGCGTTGAAGTGACTTTAACACCTCGGACTTAATTATGACTAGGGGTCTTTCGCCTGGACCGAAGGGTTAGATCTACATATTGGAATAGGATTTATCACTTGGAATCCGTAGAGCTTCTTACAACTTTACACGGTGTGAGGTGTTGAGACTGGTTGATTTCTCCGCCGGGGCATAGTGTAGAGTTAGTCATGGTTGACCTTAGGTTTTGGACCGTGTGTTTAATGGATGTCCACGATTCATTAAGCATTAGTTAGGAAGCATAATAGTTGGTTTTACACTTGAAGCAATAACCTAGGAGGAACAATATCCGAGTACCCCACTTTTATCGATTGTCTTTCTTTCATTTTATTGTGCCTCTCGTTCTTATTTTCTTTAGTTCATTTGCATCGATCTTTATCCACACCATCACTATTTCATTTCCATTTAGTTATGTCGCAATCTTGCTGTTTTTATTCCTAATTCCCTGTGGATACAATACCCCACTCACTTGGGATTTATTACTTCGACAAATCCTTGCACTTGCGGCTCACACGCAAGGGTGTTGTGACACACCCACATGTCGTTGAGCACAACTTGTGTCTTCACCTTTGTTCAAAACAAGAACTTCATCAACAATCACATCCACGATCTAGATTGGCTTTTTTTTTTTCCAAAATTATTTTCGCAACACTAAATGCACAAAAGAATACAAATACACATGCATAAGAGATAAAATCTGATAAAAGTGATGCTCAATGCATTTATCACCTTCTAACTAGCAAATTGGCTTGGATATTATTGGAAGTTGGCACACACCTTCACGTTCATGAACTCCTCTTGTGTATTGGTCCTTGAATTGAACAAGAAATCCCTAAATGTGTCTTTATAGCCTATCTTTCCTTCCTTGTCTCCCTTCAAGACATTCACAACTTAATTGCACAAAAGAACATCAAATACATTATATGAGACATAAACCATGATAAAAATGATACTCAATGCATGTAAAACATATAGAAAAATATGTCTACTCAAGCATTTGTCAACCACCTACTAGCCTACATTTGAGGGAGTTTCTTATGATCAACTTCATTGATTATTTTGTTTATTCTCTCCTTTGATGTGGAACTAGACTCCCAAGGCCACCGAGCTCCAGTAAACCTTGGAAGAGGGACTTGTTTGTGTTGATGGATGATCATTGTTAGTTTTAATTGAGTGTTGGTGTGTTTGTTGGTTTCAATCTATTGTTTAGATGTTCAACCAACAATGGATGGATTCCATAGGCTGATTCATGAATAGTATATGTATGGCTTGATACTTGCATATATTAGGTAGCTCCGGAGGTTCCGGGTGCCGGTAGCTCCCCTTGAGGTTAGGGTAATATTAGCCATAAGTGAGCATTAGAATTACCCTAACCAAGACTCCTTGTTCCCAAAGACATCGTAGGGGTATCTTTCGGATAGAGGAACCCATATTGGATTAGTGCTACACTACGGAGGTTCTGGGGTAGTTGACATTAGAGTATAGCATACCAACTCTTGCCAACCTTGTGCTTAAATTCCTAGATTCATCCTATAACTTGTTCTTCTCCCGATGGGATCCAAGCCCGAGGCCTCTAGCTCTTATCGCTACTTGCTCCTTAGATTGCTTGTATGTTGTGCCTTAGTCCATTTTTTTTTATAGTCCTTTATTTTATTTATTTTCGTATTTATGTTTTGGAACAACAAAATCATTCTTTGATTGATTAGATAGTGATACCTATGAGGAAGTAATAGCATATCTTGGGCCCTTGGGAATATGACCCTCTCGTGCTTGCGCAAGAGGTTATTATTTGATGACCTATGCACTTGTGCCCGGGAGGTCGCGTGCTCACTTTTTAGTGTGTCGCGCACTCACCATCAACCAACACAAGCAACAACCATTAACAATAACTTATCCGAGTAGAATAATGGAACAATGCTTAAAATGGAAAAATATTACTTATAGGGTTTGCTAAACAACTCATCTAGAAGATCCTACAAGAATAAAACTCTCACAACCCTCAAAACTAACAAGAAAAATAAAAGAAACTCAACGAGGTTTGGTGCTACAGTAATTCTAACCTAGAAGATGAAAGATATCTCTCAATTCTTCACCAAATCAATGTTTTATAACTTTAAACTTCTTTTAAACTTTAACTCCGAATAAAACCCAAATTATCCACCATAAATCCAAAGGAATTTGGTAAAAAGCAAGGAGAAGAAGAAGAAGAAGAAGAAGGACCTCACATCTAAGCTTCGCCAAACCCTAAGGAAGCTCTTCTTCAAGAGAGGACGAGAAAGATCTCCACTTCCTTCTTTGATTGGATGCCAAAGATGATGAGATTATAAATGAGAAATGAAGGCTCAAGAGGAGGAGGAAGAAAGAGAGGAAAAAGGGGCTCAAGAAGACCTAGAAGGTCCAAGAAAGGCCTTAAATAGGCCCCAGGGCGAGGGCTGTTCATGGGATCCTTTGCGGCCGCAAGGGAGGCCTTGAGCCTTTCTGGGTGGCTTCATAGCCACAACGAAGTCCTTGAATCTTCCCAGAATAAACCCTTGTGGGCATCCAAGTGCCAGCAAGGCCCGGACCTTACTTTTACCCTTTTTTTTAACCCTCTCAAAGGCCTCAACTAAGGTCCTAACATAAGTAGACACTCAAAAGAACTCATGCAGACAAGAAACACTCAAGAAAAAGAATCAAAAGAAAAATAGAGAAGTAGGAAAAGTCAAACTTCCGCACACACCATGGGAGACAATTTAGATAATGGCAGTTCATCTGGGAGGAAATGGAGGGTTTGGTTCGAAGATACTTATCCTGGGAAATATGGGAGATTCAAGTGATCAATTGAAAAACCACCTGAGCTAGAGTTGAAACCACTTGCTAAACATTTAGAGTATGCATTTTTGGTAGAGGGATCCAAACTTCCGGTCATCATTACTTCAGATTTGACTGTTATGAAAAACAAAACACGCTTATGAGTGTGCTGAAGAAGTATAAAAGGGCAATCACTTGAAAAATTTCTGATATTGAAGGGATTATTCCTTCTTTATGTATAAACAAGATCCTCATGGAAGACAATCATAGACCAATAGTGATACCTCAATGAAAACTCAGCCCCAACATGAAAGAAGTAGTGCGAAATGAGGTCATCAAGCTTCTTGATGGATGCATTATCTATCCAATCTCCAACAGTGCGTGGGTAAGTCCAGTGCACATGGTACTAAAAAAAGGAGGAACGACAATACTCACTAATGAGAAGAATGACCTTGTTCACACTAGAACCGTCACAGGGTGGAGAGTGTTTATAGACTATAGGAAGATCATTGAGGCCACAAAGGAAGGACCATTTTCCACTATCCTTCATCGACCAGATGCTTGAACGGTTGGCATGGCATTCGTATTACTGCTTCTTGGATGGTCTCTCTGGTTACTTTCAGATCCCCTTGCCTTAGAAGATCAAAAGAAGACCACTTTCACTTGTCCATATAGCACATTCGCCTACTGTCGTATGCTCTTCTGTTTATGCAACGTGCTAGATACCTTTCAGAGATATATAATGGCCATCTATGAGAAAATGGTGGAAAACATTATGGAAGTATTTATGGATGACTTCTCAATCTTCAGTGACACATTCGATTATCAGACCCTTCACAATATATCTCAGCTTGATTTGACTGTTTTTGCACAGGTTTTTTTCCCTTTCTATGAATTCTTCTTCCAATATCCGGATCACCTTCAACCAATGTCAAATGATTTCCTCGGGTCATAACCTAGAGTGCAACCAAAGAAAGAATAAGAAAGTGTGAAATAGAACAAGTGATGAATAGTTAAAATAGCAAAGTGCAAAATGCTTCCAAAAGGCCTATTCCCCGGCAACGGCGCCAAAAACTTGACGCAACCCTTGCTTGGGTGTACCGCAAGTCCATAAGTTGTCGAAGTAATACAGTACCTTGGTGAGTGGGTAGTCGTATCCATAGGGAATAATGCTTGAAAACACAAGTATTGCTATTTAACTATTGTAAAAATGATTTATGAGTTGTGTGAGAAATATCAATGCAAATACAAATAAAGAAAAGAAAAGAAAGCTCAATAGGAATAAGGAGAGGCAATGGATAGAAAATGGGGCACTCGACATTGCTCACCATAAGACTATTGTTTCAGGTGCAAGACTAATCATTATGCCTCCTAAATGATGTTTAATTAGTCATGGAAATCCAAATACACAAGGTCCCAATCCTAAGGTCAACCATGACTAACCGTACACTATGTCCCAGCGGAAAGGAATACTCTCGACACCTCACACTATGGAAGGTTGTTTAAAGCTCTAAGGACTCCAAGTGATAAACCTTATTCCCTAATATAAATCCAACCCTTTGGTCCAGGCGAAAGACCCCTAGTCACAATTAACCCCAGCAATAAGGATTACTTCAACACTTCACTCTATTACTTGCACAACTAAGCCCCAGTGGAGTATGTCTCTTAGTACTTCACTCTATCGTCACTGCAAAGAACTCTTGGAACATGGAGGTAGGATAAATCACATCGGAAGGGAAAGGGATGTTCTGCTACCTCTCGACTCACCCTTTCGACCCTCTCCAACCTAGTTTTGTCTAATCCTAATGGAGTGTCACTCTAAGGGAAAGTCAATACAACGAGCTTTCAAGGATGGAAATCAATTAAAACATCAATTAAAGAAGCATAATAAAGGTCAATGAAGCAAAATCATCCTAGGGTTTACAAGTCCAAGCGCCCACTAGGGGTTTAGCTCTCCATGGAGCAATACACAATCAAAAATGAAATTAATAGTGAAAACATGCAATCCATAGATAGAACCCCCTTGTAGTTCGTATCGATGGTCTTGTGGAGCCACCTCATCTTCTCCAAATGTTGGTTTGTCAAGCCTAGAGCACACCTTGCTGAATCGATGCTGAAGAAAGCTTCCCCAATAACTCTCCTCTAAAGAAACGTGATGTCGAAGGCCGTAGACCCGCTCCAAAAACCTCACAAAGCCTCTCCAAAGCCTAGCCGCGAGTGCCTCCAAAGATGATAAAAGGATAGGGAAAAAGTGGGGAATAGATTATTCAAAATGTCTCAAGTCACAGTAATTTATAGGGGCTGGAATCGGGCATTCACACGTGTGTGGATTTGCAGACTTTGGTTTTCCAGTGCGCTGCGAATAGTAGCTACGACAGTAATATGCTCCAATAATTTGTTACCGTAAACTGCTACATTACTTCGCCTGAATGCTCCAGAATCAATTCTTTTCATCGAGGCCATATGAATGGGCACACATTCATGTGCTAATCGCGTCACATCTTTATTGAAACCATATTGATGAAGATCTTGCTAGCATTGCACAAGTCAGAACACATGAGTGTGACTGCCTTTGTGCCCCTCCACTTTGTGTATTTGCTTGAGCACAATGGAGGTTGGCACACACCCACATGTCTTTGAGCACGACTCATGTCTTCGTATTTGTCCAATCCAAGAACTTCATCAACAATTGCATCCACGATCTACTTTTGTGTTCTATCATCAAACTTTGTCTCCACAACCCTACATGCACAAAAAACACAAATACACACGAATAAGCGATAAAATCTGACGAAAGTAATGCTCTATGTAAGAAAAGAATACTTCATATTAGTTATAGACACACACTTATCAAACTCCCCCACACTTAAGCTTTTACTTGTCCTCAAGCAAAAATAAAAGATTAAAGCCTCTAAGAAGGAATATTGGAAGTGCTTGGCCTTAAGTTCACCAAAAGCATGCAAAGGAAGGATTCTACAAGTGAGGAAAAATTCCAACACTGAATAAGAAAATCCATGCTCTAACTAAAAATTTGAATAAAAAAGAACAACAACCCGATATCGAGTAAGTGTGTGTAAATTCATTCAAGTCAACCCAACGTATACTCCTCACAGCTCTAAGTGAGAGGGACTTATTTATGTATAAAAAGTAAAGAGAAGGTAGTAGCTTCAGACACCCTCTAAGGTAGCCCTTTCTTAAGCGGCCGCTAAGGTGGCTTTCACACTTTCGAGGTGGTAGCTCTTTCTATCGGAGTAGTAGCTTTCACTCATCCTAGGAGATAGCTCTTTCTCTCATTAGGGCATAACTAGTATCTGACTTATGACAGTAGCTTCGTACTTCATAGGTGGTAGTACTTTCCACCCCCAATACACAATAAAACAACAACTATTTTTTCCTTTTTCATTCATCTCCCTTTTTTTCAAAGAAATTAAAACAAGAAACAAACTAAAAACAGTCCCTTTAAACGTCGAACTTGAGTTTCCACAAGGTAAAATGAGTGAGTAGTGCAACAAGTGTCAATCGGGCAAAAATTACTAAAAATTCAAGTAAAACTAGAGCATGAGAACATTCAATGTTAAAAATTCTCCTAAACTTAAGAATACAGCTATTGCAACTAAGGTGAACCGCTACTAGGTACATGAGCATGAATAATGAAGCATAAGTATAGAATATGTGTAATGTACTCCCCAAAAAACTTAAGATGTACATTGCCCTCAATGTACGCATGCAAGCATAATAAAGTATAAAGCAATCAAAACACATGTGTGGACATGGCCAATTGAAACAATTCTCCCCTAAACTCCTAATGATACATTTGATGGAGCGTATTTCATTGAAAGTTGAGTTCCAACAGGTTGTGGAGCACACACGGTCATGTGAGAAGTACAATGACCGTGTCCATGACTGTATCCTCAAATTCCAAGACTGACAAGATCATCTGCACGTATACACAAGGGGGTTCAGTGAAGCTCAAAAAAATAACTCGAGTCTATAATGATATGAAATTGAATTACAACTCGAAGCAATTGAAAATAAAGATAAACTTAGAAGGAGGATTCTTTCTGAGTAGTATAAGTCCAAAATTACATGCAGAAATAAAATACGAAAACTTAAAGACAAATAAAAGTAAAGATGCCTTAAGCGTCGGTGTCAACTGCTGTTGGTGGGACTACTACTGCTACTGTTGATGATGATGCTGGTGCTGGGGATGCCTGACAACGCCCCTTGCGTGTGACCCGCAAGTGCACGGGTTTGTTGAGTAATAAATCCCAGGTGAGTGGGATATCATATCCACAGGGAGTAGGGAATAAAAATACTTAAATTGCTACTTAACCAAGTGAGAATGGATAATGATTGTGTTGATGAAATGTGAAGTAAATAGAAATAAAATGAACAAGAATGAGAGGCACAGATAAAGCTGGGAGGTAAGACAATAGATAGAAGTGGGGTACTCGGAAAATGCGCCCCCTAGGATTAATGTTCCAAGTGCAAGACCAAGTATTATGCTTCCTAATTAATGCTCAATGAGTCATGGAAATCCTTAAACATATGGTACCAAATCTAAGGTCAACCGTGACTAACTCTATACTATGCTCCGACGGAGAAATCGCTCAGTCTCAACACCTCATACTGTGCAAAGTTCCATGGAGTTCTTGGGAATCCAAGTGATAAACCCTCTTCCTATGTGTAGACCTAACCCTTTGGTCCAGGCGAAAGGTCCCTAGTCACAACTAAGCCCCAAACACTAAAGTCACTTCAACGCTTCACTATGTTACTTGTGCAACTAAGCCCCAGCGGAGTTCATCCTTTAGTACTTCACTCTATTGTGACTGCAAAGAACTCGAGAAAATGAATGTAGGATAAATCACACCGGAGGGGAAAGGGGACGCTCTGCTATCTCTCGACTCACCCTCTCAACCCTCTCCAATGTAGCTTTGTCTAGCCCTCATAGTGTGTCACTCATCTACAAAGGTTACCAAGATGGATTCTCAACCCTAGTGTCACTCTAAGGGAGAAATCATTCAACAAGCATTCAAGATTGGAACTGAAGTAAAACATCAATTAAGGAAAGCATAATAAAAGGTCAATGAAACAATGACAGCCTAAGGTCTACAAAATCCAAGTACCCACTAGGGATTTAGCTCTCCATGGAGCACAATACAATCAACTATGAAATCGAAAGTAAAAACAAGTGTTCCATAAGAAAACCCCCTCGGTAGTCATCTCGATGGTCTTGTGGAGTAGCCAAGTCTTCTCTGAAGGTCCCCTTGTCCGGCCTAGGGCACACCTCGCCGGATAGATTTTGACGAAAGCTCCCCCACTAAACTTCTTCCAAGAGGAGCGCGGTGTTGAATCCTTAGAACCACTCGAAAGACGTGCCAAAAACCTCTCAAAACCCTGGCCGACGGCCTCTCGAAAGATGGAGAAAAGGTCGAGGGAAGGGGAAAAGAAGATTCCAAAAATTAGGCTTATTCGCGGCTTAAATAGGGCTGGAATCGGGAAGCCACACGACCCTGTGAATTTTTCCATGGGCCTGTGGAATTTCGACACGGGCGTGTGGAATTTTCACTTGTCCGTGTGGATTCTTTGGAAATCTGTTTTCTGGCTGGCTGTGAACAAGAACTATTATAGAAATTTGGTACAGTGTTTTGCTACAGTAACTGCTACAGTACTTCACCAAAACGCTCCCAATTCCACACTTTTCATCAAGACAACATAAACGGGCACACATTTATGCCGTAGATCACAACTCTTCTTCAATCAACGGGTTCATTGGTGAAAATCTTGCTATCATTGCACAGGGTGGGATACGCAAATGTGACTGTCTTCGTTCCCCTCCAACTCATTGTTATGGCTTCAATACATGGAAGTTAGCACACATTCACGTATCTTAGAGCCCCACTTGTGTCTTCACGTTTGTACGTCCCAAGATTCTACCAAATAGTGCGTGCACGATCTACATTTGGCTTCTTTTCACAATCCTTAGCTCCACAACCCTACAAAGCACAAAAGAACACTTAAACCAGATAAAAGTAATCCTCATTGTAAGAAAAGAACACTTCTCATTCTTAGCACATAAGCATTTATCAATGTCGGAGGAGTCGGTGGGGCTCTGGGTCTCATAACAAAGGGTTAGATCGTGTCTTGCTCGAGTAACTACTGTAAAGTGTTGAGACGCGTCATCACCTTAGCATGGTTAGGGGCCTGTGTGGCGCGAACCTAAGCTAAATCTGACTGTAGCACCCCCACCGCATTCTCAAGGCTCTCAAAATGATAATGGGCTCGAGAAGGAGAGAAGATACGACGGTGTGCTATTCACAGGAGCATTCACATGCCCCTATGTCTTCTCGGGATTGAGTATGAGAACTCTTCAAAGATTCACATGCCCGTGTGGAAATTATCGACGATGTGTGACCATCACAAGGTCGCTCACAGGGATATTCACATGCCCCTGTGCCATCTCAGGATGAGCTCTGAACAGATCTACATGCCCGTGTGAAAATTCCACATGACCGTGTCTCCTCTCTGGATGTCTTAGAAAGATTATAGACTCTGTAAAAAAATTTTTGCACAATCATGCGTATACAGAGACTGCAAAAATAATGAAGAACTAACCGGAAGAACATGAAAACATGCTCAAACTACCTAGAAACTTTGGCAATCATATTAAAGCACACTAAAAACACCAACAATTGAAGGGAAAAATACAGCAAAAGCATTTAAAAATCATGACACCAACACTAAAGCTCTTATTCATGCAAGTACCAAACTAAAGCTAGAAAAACAGTAAAGACTTGGGTTACCTCCCAACAAGCGATTGTTTAACGTTACTAAGATTGACGTACCTGACCGTACCTCACAACGGCTCATAAATGAAGGTTACCCTCTTACCTACAACTTGAAAGCACAATGCACATAATTGTATCAAGGTAGAGGGAGAGTTATCGAGCTTGTTACCACACAAGGGTTCGTCACCCTTACTCCCTCCCTGCTTGCATATCCCCATCAGCCTTGGGGCCCTTCTTGTGACGTCTCCTTACTCACTTCATCTTTTGGATCATCCTCTTCATGATCCCCGCGGTAAGTTGCAACTTGCCCTCTAGACCAAGTATTAAAACTTCTTCATTCTCCAACTCTTGATTTAGCAAGCCCTCAAACGAGTCCGGACACATCATTTCCTGCATGTATTCATCAATTAACCCATCAGTGGTGTCAGAAAAATACAACGTATTATTAAAATCAAGAGAATGTCGCATGGCTTCGGCAAGCCGATAGGTCAATTTGTCATCATCAACTCTTAATGTCAACTGCCCACCGTCCATCTCAATGAAAGCCTTGGAAGTGCGCAAGAATGGCCTCCCAAGTATCAATGGATCCTCATCATCCTCATCAACATCCAACACCATAAAGTCTACAAGAAATATGTACTTGTCAACTTTCACAAGTACATCTTTAATGATTTCCCACGGATGTCTAACTGTTCGGTCGGCCAATTGAAGTGTCATCAGAGTGGGCCTAGGCTCTCCCAAGCCTAACATCTGAAAGAATGTGTAAGGCATGACGTTGCTGCTAGCCCCTGAATCTGCCAATGCCTTCTCTTCACCCAAATTACCAATATTACAATGAATGATAAAACTTCCGGGGTTTTTCTTTTTGTTCGGCATATTCTTTTGCAATACCACCGAACATGAAGCATCTAGAATCACAGATGCACTTTCCTCCAACTTCCTCTTGTTGGTTAAGAGGTCCTTGAGAAACTTTGCATAGCGAGGTATTTGAGACAACAACGCCTTCACAAATGGGATGTTGATATGCAACTGCTTGAATAAACCCAAGAAATTCTTGTATTGCTCATCATGTTGGTCGTTCTTCAATCTTGAAAGATAAGGGATTCTTGGCTTGTATGGTGGGGGTGCCACCTCCTTCTCTTTGGCTCTATCCTCAACCTCCACAACCTCGAGTGATTCAACATTTGTCTTCTCACTAGGGAGTCTACTCTAACCTTCACGACCACTTCTCAAAGTGATCGCTTTCACATGTTCTCTTGGATTGATCTCTTTGTTGCTAGACAAACTCCCTTGAGGTCTTTCCGAGAGTGACTTCATAATTTGTCCCACTTGATTCTCTAATTTGTGCAATGATGCAGTGTGGTTGCGAAGTGTGGCCTCAACCGATTGAAATCTTGTAGCCGACGATTGAATGAACTTGGTCAAAGCTTTCTCTAAATCGGTCATCCGGTTCTCCAACCCTAAAACTCGATTGTCATGTTCGAGGCTTGTTGTTGTTGGAAACCCTATGGTGCCATAGTCTTCTATTGCCCTTGATTATTCCAAGAAAGGTTTGGATGACTCCACCACGGATTATAGGTATTGCTATATGTATTTCTTTGGCCTCTCATTTCATTTTCTACAAAATCAACCTGTTCCACGGAAGTGGTACCACCAATAGAAATCGGGCGATAAGTGTTTGTGTATTAGTACCATGAAGTGTACTTTTCATACATTGACCATTACTTTTCTCAGATTTTATCACTTATTCTTGTGTATATGTGTTCTTTTGTGCATGTAGGGTTGTGGAGATAATTGTGGAAGAAAGGAACCAAAAGTAGATCATGGATGCAATTTTTTATGAAGTTCTTTAATTGAACAAATGTGAAGACACAAGTTGTGCTTAAAGACATTTGAGTCTGTGCCAACCTCAATTGTGTTTAAGAGAATATACAAATTGGAGGGGCACAAAGGAAGTCATACTCATGTGTTTCGATTTATGCAATACTAGCAAGATCTTCATCAATGTGATTTCATTCAAGACGCAACGTGATCTACTGCATGGATGTGTGCCCATTCATGTGGCCTTGATGAAAAGTGTGGATTCAGGAGTATTTTGGCGAAGTACTATAATAATTACTGTGGCAAATCAATGCAAAAACACTATAACAGTATTGTTCACAGCTCGCAGAAAGTTGACTTTAGGAAATTCACACGGGCGTGTGAAAATTCATCTGCGACTAGGGTTTTGAGAGGTTTTGGCTAGGTCTTTGGAGTGGTTCTATGGCTTCGACGGTGAGTTCCTTCAAAGGATAGATATTGGGGGAGTTTTCGCCAGCTTTGATTCGGTGAGGTATGCCTAGACTTGACAAGGGAACCATTGGAGAAGACGAGGTAACTCCACAAGACTATCGATACGGACTAGAAGGGGGTTTTATCTATGGATAGCATGCTTTTACTTTCGATTTCATTGTTGATTGTATCTTGCTCCATGGAGAGCTAAACTCCTGGTGGGTGCTTGGACTTGTAAACCCTAGGATGATTTTGTTTCATTGACCTTTTATTGTGTTTCGTTAATTGATGTTTTAATTGAGTTCCAACCTTGAATGTTTGTTGCATTGATTTTCCCTTAGAGTGACTTTATGGTTGAGAATCTATCTTAGTAATCTTTTTGGATGCGTTACTGATAAGTGTTTGTGTGTTAAGGAAGTATTCTTTCTTTACGAAGTATTCTTTCTTTACGATGAGTATTACTTTTATTAGGTTTAAGCGCTAATATGTATTTGTGTTCTTTTGTACATGTAGGGTTGTAAAGCTAAGTATTAAGAAAAGTTACCAAAAGTAGATCGTGAACGCACTATTGTGTGGAATATTGGAAGGAACAAACGCGAAGACACAAGTGGGGCTCTAAGATACGTAAATGTGTGCCAACCTCCATGTATTTAAGTCATTATAATGAGTTGGAGAAGCACGAAGGCAGTCACATTTGCGTATCTTGACTTGTGCATTGATAGCAAGATCTTCACTAGTGAGGCCTTTAATTAAAGAAGAGTCGCGATCTACGGCATAAATGTGTGCCTGTTTATGTTGCCTCGATGAAAAGTGTGGAATTGGGAGTGTTTTGGAGGAGTACTATAGCACCTTACTGTAGCGCATCACTGTAGCAATACACTGTACCAGTTACTGTTCATAGCCGGCCAAAAATCAGGTTTCCAGAGAATCCACAAGGGCATGTGGAAATTTCCCCATGCCCGTGTGGAGAATCCACAGGGGCGTATGGATGCCCGATTCCGTCCCTCTTTAAGCCGCTATTCATCCCGATTTTTGGGATCCTTTTCACCCTTCTTTCCAACTTTTCTCTATCTTTTGGGAGGCCGAGGCTAGGGTTTTGAGAGGCTTTTGGCAAGTCTTTGGAGTGGTTCTATGGATTTGACACCGCGCTCCACTTGGAAGAAGGTTATTGGGGGAGCTTTTGTTGACATCGATCCGGCGAGGTGTGCCCTAGGCCGGACAAGGGGAACTTTGTTGAAGATGAGGCTGCTCCACAAGACCATTGACATGAATACCGAGGGGGTTTTCTATGGATTACTTGTTTTTTACATTCGATTTCATTGTTGATTGTAACTAGCCCCATGGAGAGCTAAACACCTAGTTGGTACTTGGATTTGTGAAACCTATGATGTATTTGTTTCATTAGTCTTATATTATGTTTTCCTTAATTGATGTCTTTAATTGAGTTTCAATCTTGATTGCTTGTTGCATGATTTCTCCCTTAGTGTGACACTAAGGTTGAGAGTCTACATTGGTAACCTTTGTGAGTAAGTGACACACCGTGAGGATTAGACATTGCAAGATTGGAGAGGGTTGGGAGGGTGAGTCGAGAGGTGGTGGAGCGTCCCCTTTCCCCTCCAATGTGATTTATCATACTTTCACATTCCAAGAGTTCTTTGCGGTCATAGTAGAGTGAATGGACTAAGGGATGAACTCCGCTGGGGCTTAGTTGCAGAGGCAACGGAGTGAAGCGTTGATGTGACTTGAGCACCTAGGGCTTAATTACGACTAGGGGTCTTTCGCCTGGACCAAAAGGTTAGATCTATACATTGGAATAGGGTTTATCACTTGGAATCCCTAGAGTGTCTTGCAACTCTACACAGTGTGAATTGTTGAGATTGATCGATATCTCCACCAGGACATATTGTAGAGTTAGTCATGGTTGACCTTAGGTTTGGGACCATGTGTTTAAATATTTCCACGACTCATTAAGCGTTAATTAGGAGATATAATAGTTGATTTTGCACTTGAAGCAATTGTCCTAGGTGGAACAATATCCGAGTACCCCACTTCTATCGATTGCCTTACCTCTCATCTATTTGTGCTTCTTTTTTTCTTGTTTCTTTTATTCTTGCTTTCATTACATTTTATAAACAAAATCATTATTCCATCTTTTCTTAGTTAGATAGCAATCTTGGTAATTTTATTCCCTACTAAGACCCGTTAATGCCAGAGAGAGGAGACTTCGACCTTGCCCAGTGCTCCGTGTACGAAATATTTTTGTCGCCTTCTTTCTCTTGTCTTACGACCAACCACTCCACAATTTTTTAAACATTTCTCCGTCCTCGGTCTCACTTTTCTGCCTTTTCCTCCCACGATTGAAGGATTGGCTCAATCACAACTGCTTGCCCCGACTAATGCAACTCCCTGTGGATACGATACCCACTCACCTGGGATTTATTACTCTGACAAATCCGTGCACTTGCGGGTACACGCAAGGGGCGTTTTCAGTGACACACCATGAGTGTTAGACAAATCTAGGTTGGAGAGGGAGGAGAGGATGAGTCGAGAGGTAGCGGAACATCCACTTTTCAAGAGTTCTTTGTGGTCACAAGAGAGTGAAGTGCTAAGAGACGAGCTCCATTGGGGGTTAGTTGCGTGAGCAACAGAATGAAGTGTTGAAGTAATCCTTAGTGCTGAGGCTTAATTACGACTAGGGTTCTTTCGCCTGGACCAAAGGGTTAGATCTATATTAGGGAGTAGGGTTTATCACTTAGAGTCCCTAGATTTTCATGCAACCCCACACATTGTTAGTTGTTGAGAGTATCCCTTTCCGCTGGGGCATAGTGTGAGGGTTAGTCACGGTTGACCTTAGGTTTGGGACTATGTGTTTTAGGATTTCCACGACTCACTAAACATCAGTTAGGAGACATAGTGATTAGTCTTACACTTGAAACAATAGTCCTAGGGTGAGCAATGTCCGGGTGGCTTATTTTCTATCGATTACCTCTCATATCCCTATCGTGCTTTCCTTTCTTTTCTTTACTTTTATTTACATTGATATTGTTCACACCACACTTGAATCATCTTCACTATAGTTAAATAGTAATTCTTTTGTTTCTGAGCACTATTCCCTATGGATACGACTACCCACTTACCAGGGTACTTTATTACTTTGACAACCCGTGCATTTACAATACGTAGTCACAGGAGTGTGTGAAATTTTTGGTGCCGTTACCGGGGAATAGGCATTTTAGAAGCACTTTGCACTTTGCTATTTTGGCTATTCATCACTTATTCTATTTCACACTTTCTTATTCTCCCACCATTCTGATTTGTTTTTCTTTTGTTGGTAGCAGGACTAATGATCAACATAACTGAAATATTTGATACAATCACATAAATGGTTGGAGACATAGAACAGAAGATGCAACTGTTTGCACTACATTCCACTTCATGTTGTTGCATCCATGAGCAGCCTATAATCAACCATCCTTTATAAGAATCAGTTGTTGATCACATTGTTGAGATTCAGGATCAAAATTGTGAGCTAGCTTGTGTGCTTTATTAGTTTGAAAAATCTGCGCTGTCATCTCTGAACTATCACTTGGAAGAAATTTCGAAAAGGTTCATGCTCAGTTTGATTCTTCCCATCAATACCACTGATAAGCGCTTGTGTATTAGTAATATGATGTATTCTTTTCTTACTATAAGCATTACTTTTTTTAGATTATATCACTTATACATTGTATTTGTGTTCTTTTGTGCATGTAGGGTTGTGGGGACAAGTTTGAAAGAAAGAAGCAAAAGTAGATTGTGAATGCACTTTGTTGATGAAATCTTGAGGTGAACACAAGTGAAGACACAAGTTGTGCTCAAAGACATGTGTGTGTGTGTGCCGACCTCCATTGTGGTCAAGGGAATATGCAAATTGGAGGGGCACAAAGGCAGCCACACTCATGTGTTCGGATTTGTGCAATGATAGCAAGATTGTCATCAAATGTGCTTTAATTTGAAGATGCAACACGATCTACTCTACCATATGGAAGTATGCCCGTTCATGTTGCCTTGATGAAAAGTGTGGATTCGGGAGTATTTTTGTGGAGAACTGTAGCAAGTGTGGATGCCCGATTCCAGCCTATTTAAAGCCGCGACATCAGCCAGTTTGAGGATCCTTTTCCCTACCTTTTTCTCATCTTTTCTCCATCTTTGGAGGTGATCTTGGCTAGGGTTTGAAGAGGCTTTGGCAAGGTTTTTGGAGTAGTTCTACAGCCTTCAACACCACTTTCCCTCGCAAGATTTTTATTGGGGGAGCTTTTGTCGGCATCGATACAGCGAGGACCCTAGGCTTAACGAGGGAACTCTTGGAGAAAACGAGCCTGCTCCACAAGACCATCAATATGGACTACAAGGGGGTTTTACTTATGTATTGCATGCTTTTACTTTTGATTTCATTATTAATTGTATCTTACTCAATGGAGAGCTAAACCCCTACTGAGTACTTGGACTTGTAAACTCCAGGATGATATTGTTTATTTGACCTTTCTATTATGCTTCTTTAATTGATGTCTTTAATTGAGTTCTAATCTTGAATCCTTGTTGAATGGGTTTTCCCTTAGAGTCACACTAGTTTTGAGAGCCTACATTGGTAATCATTATGAATGCGTGACCCACCATGAGGGTTAGACAAAGCAAGATTGGAGAGGGGTGAGAGGGTGAGTCGAGAGGTAACAGAACGTCCCCTTTCCCCTCTTGTGTGATTTATCCTACCTCCACGTTCCAAGAGTTCTTTGCGGTCACAATAGAGTGAAGTGCTAAGAGACAAAATCCTCTTGGGCTTAGTTGCGCAAGCAACAGAGTGAAGCGTTGAAGTAATCCTTGCTATCTGGGGCTTAATTGTGACTAGGGGTCTTTCGTCTGGACCAAAGGGTTAGATCTATGTTAGGCAATTGGGTTTATCACTTGGAGTCCCTAGAGCTTTAAGCAACTTTGCACAGTGTCAAGTGTTGAGACTGAGCGATTTCTCCACCAGGGCATAGGTAGGTTAGTCACGGTTGACCTTAGGTTTGGGACCGTGTATTTTATGATTTCCATGATACGTTAAGCATCAGTTAGGAGACATAATAGTTGGTTGTGCACTTGAAGCAATAGTCCTAGGGGAGCAATCTCCGGGTGCCCCACTTTCTATCTATTGCCTTTCCTTTCATTTTTTATAGCGTCTCCCTTTCTTGTTCTTTTTATTTCTTTACATATTGATATTGTTCAAACCACTATCGATCCATCTTCACTTTCATTAAATAGCAATCCTTGTGTTTCTAATCTCTATTCCCTATGGATACCAATACCCACTCACTAGGGTATTATTACTTCGACAAACCCGTGCACTAGCGGTACACACGCATCGGCGTTTATCAAGTTTTTGGCACCGTTGCCAGGGAATAGGCGTTTTTGAAACACTTTGCACTTTGCTATTTTAGCTATTCACCATTTATTCTATTTCACATTTTCTTATTCTTCTTCCATCATTCTAATTTGTTTTTCTTTCTTTGGTTGCAGCTCCAGGTTATGACCAGAGGGAACCCTTCGATATTGGTTGAAGGAGATCCTGAACTTGAATAAACATTTCATAGAAGGGGAAAAGAACCTGTGCAAGAACAGTTAAATAAAGCTGAGGTAAAAGGTAAAAGGTTAGATAGTATGGCAGAATAGAATGAATAGCAGTGGACACTCTCAGATTATACCAGACCCGTAGTTTTGGGCACATAGTCTAGTATTGTGTGGCCACCGATTACGACTCAGAATTTTGAGCTAAAGCCAAGCCAATCTTCATCCAGATGTTAGCAGTCGGCACAGTTTAATGGTTTGGTCGATGAGGATCCAAACAATCACATTGAGAACTTCTTGGAAGTGTGCGACATACTCAAGATTAATGATGTTACGGATGATGCTATCAAGTTGAGAGCCTTCCCCTTTTCCTTGAAAGGAAGAGCAAATTAATGGCTACATTCATTAATTACAGCATCGATCACTATATGGGATTAGATGGTAGAGGCTTTTCTTGCCCTATATTTCCCTCCTGGAAAATCCGCAAAGCTTAGGAATGAAATATCATCTTTTGTGCAAATGGAATTGGAGTCTCTATTTGAGACATGTGATAGGTTCAAGGAAATCCTGCAGAAATGTCCTCAACATGAGTTTCCCGAGTGGATGATCATTCAGACTTTCTATAATAGTTTGAACCCAAGCACAAAGCAGTTACTTGATGCTGCAATAGGAGATACCTTAGGAAGGAAGACCCCCGATGAGGCCCGACATCTCGTTTAAGAAATGGCTATGAATAGTTATCAGTGGAACATAAGGGACAGAAAGAAAGTAGCCGGACTTCATGAGATTGATGCAGTTACCTCATTGGCGGCCCAGGTTGAATCATTGAGCGAGAAGTTAGATACTTCCTGTTGTCCTTTTTTATTGGATTTTTTAGCTAGAGCAATGATTTTTCGTATTTAGTGTTGATAATTTCTTTACTTGTAGAATGCTTCCCTTGTATGCTTTTGGTGAACCTAATTCCAAGCACATTCAATATTTCCTTCTTCTATGCTTCAATGTTTTATTTTTGCTTGAGGACAAGCAAAAGGTTAAGTGTGGGGGAGTTTGATAAGCGCTTGTGTATCAGTAATATGAAGTATTCTTTTCTTACTATGAGCATTAGTTTTCTTAGATTTTATTGTTTAAAGATGTGTATTTTGTTCTTTTGTGCATGTAGAGTTGTGGAGACAAGTTTGAAAGAAAAAAGCTAAAGTAGATTGTGAATGCACTTTGTTGATGAAATCTTGAAGTGAACACACGTGAAGATACAAGTTGTGCTCACAGACATGTGAGTGTGTGTGGACCTCCATTTTTTTCTAGGGAATATGTATATTGGAAGGGCATAAAGCCAGTCACACTCATATGTTCTGACTTGTGTAACGCTAGAAAGATTGTCGTCAAATGTGCTATTATTTTAAGATGCAACTCGATCTACCGCATATATGTGTGCCCGTTCATATTACCTCGATAAAAAGTGTGGATTAGGGAGTATTTTGGTGGAGTACCGTAGCATGTGTGGATGCCTGATGTGGATGCCAGATTCCAGCCTATTTAAAGCCGCGACGACCTCAGCCCATTTGAGGATCCTTTTCCCTATCTTTTTCTCATCTTTTCTCCATCTTTGGAGGCACTTGCGACTAGAGTTTGGAGTGGCTTTGGCAAGGTTTTTGGAGTGGTTCTACTTCCTTCAACACCGTGTTCCTTCTTAAGATATTTATTGGAGGAGCTTTCGTTGGCATCGATTCGGTGGGGGTGTGCCCTAGGCATGACGAGGGAACCCTCGCAGAAGATGAGGCTGCTCCACACGACCATCTATATGGACTACGAGGGGGTTTTACTTATAGATTGCATGCTTTTACTTTGGATTTCATTATTGATTGTATCTTGCTCCATGGAGAGCTAAACCCCTGGTGGATACTTGGACTTATAAACTCTAGGATGATATTGTTTCTTTGACCTTTCTATTATGTTTCATTAATTGATGTCTTTAATTGGGTTCTAATGTTGAATGTTTGTTGAATGGGTTTTCCCTTAGAGTGACACTAGGGTTGAGAGCCTACATTGGTAATCTTGATGAGTGAGTGACACACCATGAGGGTTAGACAAAGCAAGATTAGAGAAGCTCGAGAGGGTAAGTCGAGAGATAGCAGAACATCACCTTTCCTCTTCAGTGTGATTTATCCTATCTCCACATTCCAAGAGTTCTTTGATGTCACAACAGAGTGAAGTGCCAAGAGACGAACTCCGCTGGGGCTTAGTTACGCAAGCAACAGAGTGAAGTGTTGAAGTAATCCTTGGTATCTGGGGCTTAATTGTGACTAGGGGTCTTTCACCTTAACCAAAGGGTTAGATCTATGTTAGGGAATAGGGTTTATCACTTGGAGTCTCTAGAGCTTTAAGCAACTTTGCATAGTGCGAGATGTTTTGACTGGGCGATTTCTCCACAAGGGTATAGTGTAAGGTTAGTAACGGTTGACCTTATGTTTGGGACCGTGTATTTTAGGATTTCCACGACTTATTAAGCACCAGTTAGGTGACATAATAGTTAGTTTTGCACTTGAACCAATAGTCCTAGGGGGAGCAATGTCTGGGTGCCCCACTTTCTATCGATTGCCTTTCTTTTCATTTTTTATGGCATCTCCCTTTCTTGTTCATATTGATATTATTCACACCACTATCTCATGGAGGGATCAAAACACCCTGTTATTATAGCTTCGAACCTCTCCGCAGATCAAAAGGACAAGCTTGAAAGCATGCTGAAGAAGTATGAATCTACTATTGCTTGTAAGATTTTCGATATAAAAGGCAAAATAATTACAAGTCAGTAATTCAACCCAGAGAAGATTGACCCAAACATGAAGAAAGTTGTGAAGGCAGAGGAGGTGAAGCTGTTGGACACATGAATTATATGTCCCATCTCTGATAGTTGGGTGAGTCTCACTCAAGTAGTTTCGAAGAAAGGAGGAATGACAGTGGTTAGAAATGAAAGGAATGAGTTAATCCCAACCATAACGGTCAAAGGTTGGCTTGTATGCATTGATTACAGGAGGTTAAATGATGCAACTCGAAAGGATAATTTCCCGTTGCTATTTATTGATCAGACGTTAGAGTGATTGGCATGGCATCAATTTTATTATTTCCATGACGCTATGTCAAGATACTTTCAGATTCCTATTGCACCAGAAGACCAAGAGAACACAACATTTACTTGCCCTTATGGGACCTTTGCTTATATAAGAATGCCTTTCAGGTTGTGCAATGCCACGACCACATTCCTACGTTGTATGACCGCTATTTTTGATGATCTCTTAGAAGATATTATGGAGGCGTTCATGGATGATTTGTCAGTATTTGGAGATTCCTTCGACATTTGTTTAAGAAACTTGGAGAGAGTATTGGTGAGATGTAAGGAGACAAATCTTGTTCTTAATTGGGAAAGTGTCACTTTATGGTCCAGGAGGACATTGTCCTTGGTCACAAGATCTCCCAATTGGGGATGGAAGTGGATAAGGTAGAGATTGAAGTCATAGACAAACTTCCTCCACTAACAAATGTGAAAGGTGTTCGGAGTTTTTTGGGGCATATGCTGTTTTCTATAGGAGGTTCATGAAGGATTTTTTGAAAATCACTCAACCACTAACAAAACTCCTTGAAAAAGATGCGCTCTTTGATTCGGAGATGATTACTTGGTTGCTTTCAATTTGTTGAAAGAGAAATTAGTGCAAGCACCGATTTCAATCACACCAGTTGGAATGAACCATTTGAGCTCATGTGCAATGTGAGTGATTATACTATTAGAGCAGTTCTGGGGCAGAGGAAAGGTAAACAGTTCCAACCAATCTATTACACTAGCAAGACTCTCACGGGTCCTCAAGAGCACTACACTACTACAGAAAAAGAGTTGTTAGCAGTGGTGTTTGCCTTTTACAAGTTCAGACATACCTCATCTTATCTAGGGGTCATGGTATTTACAAATCAGTCGGCACTTAGTTATCTTATGAATAAGGCTGATGCTAAACCGAGGTAGACCCGATGGATTTTACTGCTGCAAGAGTTTGATATATAGATAAGAGAGGGGCTGAAAATGTGGTTGCAGACCATTTATCTCAATTAGAGGGTTGTGAAGGGCAAGAACCATCAAACAAGGAAATTAATGATTTCTTTCCCGAGGAGCGTCTGTGTTCAGTCCGGAGTTCGCCATCAAGTGACACTCCATGGTTTGTGGATTTTTTAAATTACTTATCGGAGAAAGTTCTTAAGCAGGGCCTCATCTTCCAACAAAAGAAGAAGTTTTCAGTGATTTAAAGAATTATTTCTGGGGTGATCCATTCTTGTTTCGCATTTGTACAAATCCTGTGGTCCAGAGATGTGTATCAACAAAAGAAGGTTAGGACATACTTGCACAATGTCACTCAAGACCGGTTGGGGTCATTATGCTTCAAGTAGAACGGCTGAAAAAGCCTTAGACGCTAGATTCTATTGGCTGACTTTGTTTTAAGACGCACATCAATTTGTTCTTCGATGCCATAGTTGTCAAAGAGCCAGAAATCTATCGTGATGGGATGAAATGCCTCAGAATCCAATGCAATTTTGTGAGGTGTTTGATGTGTGGGGTATTGATTTTATGGGACCTTTTCCAAAATCCAATTGTAATAAATATATTCTGGTGGTTGTTGATTATGTTTCCAAATGGTTAAGTGGAGGCTTAAGCTTTGCCTACTAATGATGCTGGAACAGTGGTTAATTTCTTCAAGAGGTTGTTCACTCGATTTGGGACCCCACGAATTATCATCAGTGATCGATTGACTCATTTTGGCAACACTTAACTTGAAAAAGTGTTGAAACGCTATGGAGTGCATCACTACCTTGCCACCCCTTACCACCCACAGACGAGTGGTCAAGTGGAAGTCACGAATAGAGAGCTTAAGAGAATCTTAACAAAGTTAGTGGAACAAGGAAAACGGGATTGGTCAAAATGCTTGGATGACACACTTTAGGCTCATGGAATGGCGGATAAAACTCTGATAGGGACTACACCCTATAACTTGGTGTATGGTAAGTCATGTCATTTGCCTGTGGAGCTTTAGCATAAAGCCTATTGGACTATCAAAGCAATGAACTTTGACTTGACCAAGGCGGAGAAACAAAAAATGCTTCATCTCGACGAGTTGGATGAATGGAGGTTAAAATCATATGAGAATGCAAGGATTTACGAGGAAAGAGTTCGAAAGTGGCATGACAAGCATATCAAGAATCCGAAAGAGTTCAAAGTAGGTTATAGTTTTATTATTCAACTCTCACTTATGGCTATTTGCGGGGAAGCTCAAGTCTAGATGGTTTGGGACATATACTGTAACTAAAGTATCACCCCATTGTACTGTTGAAATCACTTATCTAAAAAAGAGTACGTTGAAAGTGAACAGACACCAGCTAAAACCATACTTTGGTGGAGAGGTTAGTAATGATGACAAGGAACTGTTCTTTCTCCATGAGCTCAAGTGAGGTAAGAAGAGGTACATCAAGCTTATTGATGTTAAACAAGCATTTCTTGGGAGTCAACTCAAGTTTTTACTCTTTTTTAAGTTCTTAGATTTAGTTTTGCATGAATAAGAGCTTTAGTATTGGTGTCTTGATTTGTACATGCTATCGCTATGTTTTTCTCCTGGATTGTTGGTGTTTTAGTATGCTTATTTGTGATTGGCAAAATTCGAGTATGTTTTCCATGATTCTCTGGTCAGTCCTTCATAATATACGTAGGCTCTGTGTGTATCAACGTGTAGAAATTTTTTTTGTAGGGTCGATAATAATTTTCTAAGTCATTCAAAGAAGACACACGACCGTGTGGAATTTCCACACGGGAGTGTGTTTCTGTTCATAGCTCATCCCAAGAGGACACAGGGGCGTGTGAACGGCCTTGCGACGGTCACACACCCGTGGATAATTTCCACATGGGCGTGTGGATCTCTGCAAGGTTGTAAGACTCTATTCTTAAAAGACACAGGGGCATGTGAATGCCCTCGTGGATGACCCTTTGAACTACTCACGAGCATTGGTAATTTCCACACGCCCGTGTGAAACTCTACAGAGAGTTTTTCTCCATCCCGAGAGCACACAGGGAAGTGTGAGTGCCCCTATGAGCATCCACATGCCCGTGTGGAATTTCCACAAGGGCGTGTGGAATACTGAGTTGATTTCTCTGGTGGACAGAGAGCACACAAGGGCCTGTGGGCACCCGTGTGGGTCGGGCACACTTGCGTGGGGAATTTCGACACACCCGTGTGGATACATTCAGAGATAGTCAGAGGCTATCCCAAGAGCACATAGGGGCATGTATCTGCCACTGTGAGCCCTCCTGTAGGGTCACATGATCGTGGGTAATTTCCACATGCTCGTGTGGATGCACTGAACATAAAGAGATGTGATTTTTCTTTAAAAACCTACTCACATCTTTTCACTCTATAACTCCCAAACAGTCAAACATTATCTTTCTTCACTCTCCCCACCCCTCACCATCTATTTACAGAGGTTTTAGTGTACTTTTTGGCTGTATTCAAGGTTTATATTCTCATTTCGTGGGAAAGCCCTCTTTCCCTTTTTCTTCGCCAATCTTGATTTGTTCTGTTTAAACTGGTGAAAGTTGTTTTGATTTCATATTTAAATGGTGGGTACTTGCTTTGAGAGTGATTTTAAAATAAACTAATGATGTATTTGGGTAATTTTGCATTGTGCCCGTGCGGTTTTCACGCCCCATGAATCCAAATGGGCATGTGGAATTTCCACACGACTGTGTAGATTTCTGTAGTATCGATTTGTCAGTTTGTTTGATCGATTTCTTTTTCAATTCTTGCAGATATAGCCCCCAGATCAAAGAAAGTGGCCAGCAAGCACCCAAGAGATCCTTCCCATGAGCCAAAACACATGGAGTTTAACATACCCGAGCACTAGGCTCGGTTCGAAGCTCAAGTTCGGTCAGACACGATTCCCGGACTTGAGCGCACTTAGGGAGATTCATTTGGGGGATGATATGGCTGATGAGATGGAGTTACTTGCTATGGATAATTGCCGCAGATTACTTTCCATCCGAGAGCCGACCATTCGTATGTTGACATTAGAGGTGTTAGCATTGCTCGTGTTTAACCGATCATACAACAGTTTCAACAGTATAGACACTATTCAGTTTCGTTCATTCGGTCTGTACCATAGCATGAGCTTCACATAGTTTTTGATCCGGCTGGGATTATATAATGAGGCCTACACCGTTACTGAAGAGTATGACCAATTACCAACTGATTATCCTGGTAGTTTGACTCCTAAGAGAGCATGCAAAGCACTGTGTAGGCGGGGCCAGTACAAGCCGGCAGTGTCCAAGGCCACGTGCCTATCCCGGCCAGCTTACAGATACTTTCATGTCATTCTGAGCAGATCTGTGAATGGCCGTGGTGACAACACTGGAGTTCTGAGCAGACATGAGTTGTTATATTTGTACTCCATGGTGCCGAGAAAGCCGATTCACTTGGGACAGATTCTGGCCGAGTATTTGCAACATTCAGGCCCGTATATTATAGTGCCCTCCCCCCTCGACTTGGAGACGATGAGGTTTATGGGAATAATTCGATGATACAGAGAGGGAGTTTATGTGATGATCACGCCCCTCACTTGAGACAGCCGAGGGAGGGAATGACGCAGTAGAGAGATCTTAGCCTACGCAAGAGCCATAGCCCGAGTAGATGGAGACCGACGCACCCCCTGCAGCACAGGAGACACCACAAGTTCGGATATTTTCTCTGACTTGATCCCATGATCATCTTGAGAAGCTTGAGAGTGCTGTGGAGGTGCTACAAAGCGACTTAGATGAGGTTCGCGTGACACAGGCTGCAAACCATACAAAGGTGATGGCACGTCTCGACATCTTATAGCAGATTCTCAAGCGAGACATGACCTCTCCCTTTGTGATGAGACCCCGCATCCTTTGGCATCCCAGAACCACCAGTTGCATCAGCACCTCCACCTGCATTAGTTGATCCACCAGCAGCACCACCTACTTCACCACTAGCGGCAGCAGAGACAACAGATCCCGACATCGACGCTTGAGGCATCTTTTACTTTGCTTGTATTTTTTTATGTTTTCATATTTTATTTCTGCATCTTATTTTGGACTTGTATTACTCAGAAAGGATTTTCCTTCTGAGTTTATCCTTTATTTTTAGTTTTTCGAGTTGTATTTCATTTCTATAACTCTATAGACTCGAGTTTATTTTGTTTTTGTTGAGCTTCACTGAACCCCCTTGTGTATATGTGCAGATGGTCTTCTGAGTCTGGAATTTGAGGAATAGTCATGGGGACGGTTAATGTAGCATTCACATAGCCATGTGTGCTCCACAACCCATTGTAACTCAACTCTCAATGAAATTAGCTCCATCAAATGTATCATTAGGAGTTCAGAGGAGTATTGTTTCAATTGCCCCTCTCTACACATGTGTTGATTGCTTTATATTTTATTGTGATTACATGCGTACATTGAGGGCAATGTACATCTTAAGCGTGAGAGGGAGTTCAAATTACACATGTTTTACACTTATGCTTTCATTGTGCATGCTCATATAGCCAATGGCGGTTCACCTTAGTTGCAATAAATGTATTCTTATGTTTAGGAGAATTTTTAACATTGAATGTTCTCACGCTCTAGTTTTTACTTGAAGTTTTAGTAATTTTTGCCCGATTGACACTTGTTGCACTACTCTCTCATTAAACATTGTGGAAACTCAAGTTTGACATTTAAATGATTGTTTTAGTTTGTTTCTTGCTTTAATTATCTGAAAAAAATAAATAAATAAATAAATAAATAGTATGTTTGTTTTGTTTGTGCATTGGGAGTAGAAAGAGCTACCACTTATGAAGTATGAAGCTATTCTCATAAGTCGGATACTAGTTATGCCCTAATGAGAGAAATAGCTATCTCATGAGATGAGTGAAAGCTACTATCCCGGTAGAAAGAGCTACCACCTCGAAAGTTTGAAAGCCACTTAGGAAAGGCTACCTTAGAGGATGTGTGAAGCTACTACCTTCTCTTTCCTTTTTATACATTAATAAGTACCTCTCACTTAGAACTTTGAGAAATATACATTGGGTTGAGTTGAGTGAGTTAACACACACTACACAATATCGGGTTTGTTGTCCTTTTTTATTCGAGTTTTTAGCTACAACATTGATTTTTCATATTCGGTGTTGAAATTTTTCCTTACTAGTAGAATTCTTAGTTTGCATGCTCTTGGTGAACCTAAGGCCAAGCACTTCCAATTTTCTTTCTTGTATGGTGTAATGCTTTATTTTTGCTTGAGGACATACAGAAGTTTAAGTGTGGGGGTGTTTGATAAGTGCTTTTGTATTAGTAATACGAAGTATTCTTTTCTTATATTGAGCATTACTTTTCTCATATTTTACCACTTATTCTTCTGTATATGTGTTCTTTTGTGCATTTAGGTTTGTTTAGATAATTGTGGAAGAAAGGAACAAAAATTAGATCATGGATATAATTTTTGATGATGTTCTCGGATTGAATAAAAGTGAAAACACAAGTTGTTCTGAAAGACATTGTGTTCAAGATAATATACAAATTGGAGGGGCACAAAGGCAGTCACACTCATGTGTTCCGACTTATGCAATACTAACAAGATCTTCGTCAATGTGATTTCATTGAAGACCCAACATGATCTACTGCATTGATGTCTGCCCATTCATGTGGCCTTAATGAAAAGTGTGGATTCGGGAGTATTTTGGTGAAATACTATAGCAGTTACTGTAGGAAATCATTGTAGCAAAACACTGTAGTAGTTACTGTTCACAGCTCGTAGAAAGTCAACTTCGGGAAATTCACACGGCGTGTGAATATTCCACACACCCGTGTGGATGCCCGATTCCAGAACTTATAAAAGCCGCAATTTCAAACATTTTGGGGGATTCCTTTCCTATTCCCTTCCTAACTTTTCCCCATCTTTGGAGGCGCTCGCGACTAGCGTTTGGAGAGGCTTTGGCTAGTCATTGGAGTGGTTCTACGGCCTTCGACATCGAGTTCCTTCAGAAGATAGTTATTAGGGGAGCTTTCGTAGACTTCGATTCGGTGAGGTGTGCCCTAGACTTGACGAGGGAACCCTTGGAGAAGACGAGGCAACTCCACAAGGCCATCGATATGGATTACAAGAGGCTTTTATCTATGGATATCATGCTTTTTACTTTCGATTTCATTGTTGATTGTATCTTGCTCCATGTAGAGCTAAACTCATAATGGGTGCTTGGACTTGTAAACCTTAGGATGATTCTATTTCATTGACCTTTTATTATGTTACTTTAATTGATGTTTTAATTGAGTTCCAACGTTGAATTCTTGTTGCATTGATTTTCCCTTAGAGTAACACTAGGGTTGAGAATCTATTATGGTAATCTTTGTGGATGAGTGGCACACCATAAGGGTTAGACAAAGCTAGGTTTGAGAGGGTCGATAGGGTGAGTCGAGAGGTAGCGGAACTTCCCTTTCCCTTCCAATGTGATTTATCCTACCTCCACGTTCCAAGAGTTATTTTCGGTCACAATAGAGTGAAGTGCTAAGAGACGAACTCCACTGGGGCTTAGATGCACGAGCAACTGAGTGAAGTGTTGAAGTAATACTTAGTGCTGGGGCTTAATTGCGACTAGGGTCTTTCGCCATGACCAAAAGGTTAGATCTATATTATGGTATAGGGTTTATCACTTGTAGTCCCCATATCTTCATGCAACCCCACAAAGTGTGAGGCGTCAAGAGTATCCCTTTCCGCCGGGGCATAGTTTGGTGGTTAGTCATGGTTGACGTTAGGTTTGGGACCATGTGTTTTAGGAATTCCATGACTCATTAAACATCAGTTATTAGACATAGTGATTAGTATTACACTTGAAACAATAGTCTTAGGGTGAGCAATGTTTGGTTACCCTATTTTCTATCGATTGCCTCTCCTTATATCCCTATTGCGTTTTCCTTTCTTCTATTTACTTTTTTTACATTGATATTGTTCACACCACTCTTGAATCATCATCACTATAGTTAAATAGTAATTCTCGTGTTTCTGAGCAATATTCCCTGTGGATACGACTACCCACTCACAAGGGTACTTTATTACTTCGGCAACCCGTGTACTTGTGGTACGCACTCGCAAAGGGTGTGTCATCAAGCAATCAGATGGGGCATGTCCTCACCCACTCCCATTGCAACTCATTAGTGCCGCCACTCTATTTGAATCAACCTAATGCGCCAATGATGTGACTGCATCGATCTCATGAAGTGCGGTTACCATCTTTCTGTCTCATGTGTTCCACTAATAGCTGTTCATAGGCATTTCTTTAATGAGATGTCAGGCTTTTCCAGGGGTCTTACTTCCTATGGTACCTCCTACTGCAGCATCAAGTAACTACTTTGTGCTTGGGTTCAAACCATTGTAGGAAGTTTGAATGATCATCCACTCGGGGAACCCATGTTGAGGACATTTCCGCCGGAGATCCTTGAACCTTTCCCATGTCTAAAAATGAGACTCTAATTCTGTTTGCACAAAAGAAGATATCTCATCCCTTGGATTTAAAGATTTTTTGAGAGGGAAATATCTGGCAAGAAAAGCTTCTACCATCTTCTCCCATGTAGTGATCGATGCTATAGGTAATAAATATAGCCATTGCTTTGCACTCCCCTTTAAGTAAAATGGGAAGGCCCTGAACTTGATAGCATCATCCTTAACACAATTAATCGCACACTTCCAAGAAGTTCTCAATGTGATTTTCTGGATCCTTATCAAAAAACCATTAAACTGTACTAACTGCGGTAACATCTGGATGAAGCCTCGCTTGAGCTCAAAACTTTGAGCTATAATCGGTGGCCTCACAATGCTAGACTACGTGCTAAGAACTACAGGTCTTGTATAATCTGAGAGTGTCCTTTGCTGCTCATGTTGTTCTGCCAAATTATCAGACCCTTCACCTTCTATCTCAGCTTGATTTGACTGTTCTTGCACATGTTCTTTTCCCTTTCTAGAATTCTTCTTCCAATATCCGGATGGCCTTCAACCAATGTCGAAGGATTTCCTCGGGTCATAACCTGGAGCTGCAACCAAAGAAAAAAAACAAATCAGAACAATGGAAGAATAAGAAAGTGTGAAATAGAACAAGTGATGAATAGCTAAATAGCAAAGTGCAAAATGCTTCCAAAATGCCTATTCCCCGGTAACATACCCCTTGTGTGTGTGTCGCAAGTGCACGGATTGTCAAAGTAATAAAGTACCCCGGTGAGTGGGTAGTCGTATCCACAGGGAATAGTGCTCAGAAACACAAGAATTGCTATCTAACTATGGTGAAAATGATTTAAGAGTGGTGTGAACAATATCAATGCAAATAGAAATATAGAAAAAAAGAAAGAGACACAAGGGAATAGTGCTCAGAAACACAAGAATTGGTATCTAACTATGTCCTGCAAGTGCACGGGTTTGTTAAGCAATAAAATCCCAGGTGAATGGGTATCATATCCAAAGGGAGTAGGGAGTAAAAATACTTAAATTGTTTTTTTACCAAGTGAAGGTGAATAATGATTGTGTTGAGAAGATGTAATGTAAACAAGAATAAAAGGAGCAAAAAAGGAAAGCACAAGTAAGTGAGAGATAAGGCAATTGATATAAATGGGGTACTCGGATATTGATCCGCCTAGGACAATCGTTTCAAGTGCAAAACCGACTATTATTCCTCCCAACTAATGCATTAATGAGTCGTGGAAATCCTTCAATACACGATCCCAAATCTAAGGTCAACCGTGTGAATTTCTACACGCCCGTGTGAATTTCTAGAAGTTGATTTCCTGCGAGCTGTAAATAGTAACTGATATAGTGATTTTGCTACAATGATTTGCTGCACTAATCTGCTACAGTACTTCATTAAAATACTCCCGAATCCACACTTTTCATCAAAGCCACATTGATGGGCACACATCCATAAGGTAGATTCTGTCGTGTCTTCAACTAAACCACATTGACGAAGATCTTTCTAGCATTGCACAAGTCGAAATGCATGAGTGTGACTGCCTTTGTGCCCCTCCAATTTGCGTATTCGCTTGAGTACAATGGAGGTTTGCGTATTCAATCCAAGAACTTCATCATCAAATGCATCCATAATCTACTTTTTGTTCCTTTCTTCCATAATTGTTTCCACAAGCCTAAATTCACAAAAGAACACAAATACACATGCATAAGCGATAAAATCTGAGAAAAGTAATGCTCAATGTAAGAAAAGAATTCTTCTTATTACTTATACACAAGCACTTGTCACCCGGCAATGCCGCCAAAAACTTGACACATCCCTTGCGTGTGTGTACTGCAAGTGCACGGGTTGTCGAATTAATAAAGTACCCTTGTGAGTGAGTAGTCGTATTCACAGGGAGTAGTACTCAGAAGCACAAGTATTGCTATCTAACTATTGTGAAAATAATTGATGAGTTGTGTGAACAATATCAATGAAAATAAAAATAAAGAAAAGAAAAAAAGTGAATAGGAATAAGGAGAGGCAATCGATAGAAAATGGGGCATCCGGACATTGCTCACCCTAGGACTATTGTTTCAAGTGCAAGACTAATCATTATGCCTCCTAACTGATATTTAATGAGTCATGGAAATCGAAAAGGAATACTCGCGAAGCCTCACACTATGCAAGGTTGATTAAAACTCTAGGGACTCCAAGTAATAAACCCTATTCCCTAATATAGGTCTAACCCTTTGTTCTAGTTGAAAGACCCCTAGTCACAATTAAGCAACAACACTAAGGATTACTTCAACACTTCACTCTATTGCTTGCGCAACTAAACCGTAGTGGAGTTTGTCTCTTAGTACTTCACTCTATCATGACCGCAAAGAAATCTTGGAACGTGGAGGTAGGATAAATAACAACGGAAGAGAAAGGGGACGTTCTGCAATCTCTTGACTCACCCTCTTGACCCTCTCCAACCTTGCTTTGTCTAATTCTAATGTAGTGTCACTCATCCACAAGGATTACTAAGATCGATTTCAACCCTAGTGTCACTCTAAGGGAAAATCAATACAACAAGCATTCAAGGATGGAACTCAATTAAAACATAAATTAAAGAAGCATAATCAAGGTCAATGAAACAAAATCATCCTAGAGTTTACAAGTCCAAGCACCCACTAGGGGTTTAGCTCTTCATGGAGCAATACACAATCAACAATGAAATCAATAGTGAAAACGTGCAATCCATAAATAAAACCCCCTTATAGTCCGTATCGATGGTCTTGTGGAGCCGCCACATTTTCTCCAAAGGTTCCCTTGTAAAGCGTAGGGCACATCTCACCGAATCGATGACGACGAAAGCTCCCCCAATAACTCTCCTCCAAAGAAATGCGATGTTGAAGACCGTAGACCCGCTCCAAAAACCTCGGCAAAGCCTCTCCAAACCCTAACCATGAGAGCCTACAAAGATGAGAAAAAGATAGGGAAAAAGTGGGGAAAAGATTCTTCAAAACATCTCGAGTCGCGGTATTTATAGCGGCTGGAATCGAGCATCCACACAGGCGTGTGGAATTTCCACACGATTGTGTGGATTTGCAGACTTTGGTTTTTTCGCGTACTATAAACAGTAAACTGCTACAGTACTTCACCGGAATGCTCCCGAATCCACTCTTTTCATTGAGGCCACATAAATAGCCACACATTCATGCGATAGATCATGTCGCGTCTTTATTGAAACATATTGACGAAGATCTTTATAGCATTGCACAAGTCGGAACACATAAGTGTGACTGCTTTTGTGCCCCTCCACTTTGTGTATTCCGTTGAGCACAATGAAGGTCGGCACACACCCACATATCTTTGAGCATGACTCGTGTCTTCACATTTGTCTAATCTAAGAACTTCATCAACAATTGCCCGAAATCCAAAGAAACATGGTCCCAAACCTAAGGTCAACCATGACTAACTTTTACACTATGCCCTTATGTTGGATTGCATGAAGTTCTAGGGACTCCAAGTGATAAACCCTATTCTCTAATATAGATCTAACCCTTTGGTCCAGGCGAAAGATCCCTAGTCACATGGACTATAATAAAGCTTGCTCCAAAATGCCAAGATCGTATACAGCTGATCTTGGCAGAGAACATTCTTTTTGATACACTAGCAACACCAGAAGATGATACTAATGCTTCAAGTGTCGTACTCATGAGACTTTTGTATTCTTTACTTTTGTTTTCATTTCTAGTTTTCTTTATTTATCCTTTTGGACTTTAGTTATCTTTATATGTTGTTTTGATTATGCGAGTTGTACTTTACTTTGCTTCATTCATAAGAACTCGTGCATCTTTTCTAATTTTTGTTGAGCTTCACTGAAACCCTTGTATCCGTGTAGATGGCCTTGAGAGTGATGTTGATGATGTTGTTGTCATGGACCCGATCATGTGTCATTGTCACATGGTCGTATGAGCTTCACAACTCGATGAACACAACACCCATAAGTTAGACTTCACCAAACGATGAATGAGGAGTTTAGGGGGGGTATTATTTTAATTGCATCCACACGCTAATTGTTCTTCCATTGATTCTATTTTTATTGTGCTTTATATGCATACATTGAGGACTATGTACATCTTAAGTATTGGGGAGGGTTCACCTTATACATGACTTTTACTTGTGTTTTCATGAGCATGCTCTTGTTTCCAATGAAGGTTCACCTTAGGGTTAAGAGTTTAATTCTTAGTTTTTGGAGGTTGTAAACATTAGATTTTATCATGCTCTAATTTTCATCCAATTTTCTTGAATAATTTTTGTCCAATTTCTCTTTATGCACTTTTCTCATTCATTAGACCTATGAAGACTCTAGATCATTATTTTTGGGACGTTAGTGTGCTAGTTTCATTCTAAAAAAAATCAGAAAATAATAAAAAAAAACAATTGTGTGTTATTTGTACATAGGGGGTGGAAAGAGCGACCACCCATGATGTATGTAGCTACTCTCATAAGTCGGATATTTGTTATGCCCTAATGAGAGAAAGAGCTATCTCATGGGATGTGTGAAAACTACCATCCTTGGTAGAAAGCGCTACCACCTCAAAAGGGCGAAAGCCACTCAGGAAGCATCTTGGGAAAGGGCTACCTTAGAGGATTGTGTGAAGCTACTACCTATACTTGGTAGTGGATATAGTGTTGAAATGAGTTGAGTTTTTCACACACAAGCATTCGGACTCTATCACCTTCATTTTTGATTGGATAGTTTGCTTGAGCATTGATTGTTTTATCTAGTGTTTTATTTTCTTCATAACTTTAGAATTTTATTCTTGTACCGTCTTGGTGAACCTAAGGCCAAGCACTTCTTTTTTCTTTCCAAGAGTTTAATGTTTAATTTTGCTTGAGGACAAGCAAAGTCTTAAGTGTGGGGGAGTTTGATAAGTACTTGAGTAGACATATTTTTATATATGTTTTACATACATTGAGCATCATTTTTACAATGGTTTATGTCTGATATTGTATATTTGGTATTCTTTTGTGCAATTAGGTTGTGAATGCCTTGAAGAGTCAAAAGGAAGCAAAGATAGGCTATAAAGACACAATGTTGGGAGCTCTAGTTTAATTCAAAGACCAAAACGTGAGAGGAGTCATGAACGTGGAGATGTGTGCCAACTTCCAAGGAGATTCAAGCCAATTTACTAGTTGGAAAGGAACAAAGGCAGTCACATCTTCATGTTCCTTCTCTTTGTGAAGATTGCAAGACTTTTCTTCATTGACGCATCTTTAAAAAGACACAATCCTGAGCAAAAAGCAAAGAATTAAGAAGCCAAATAATGAAGAAGGCCCCAGGGCATACATTCCCCCATGAGAAGATTACGTACGGATGATGAAGAACAAAAAAACATAAGGTTGGCTTGGTTTTGGTTTGCTAAACTTGGATGTCGACTACCCCGGAACCTCTGTGGTGTAGCCCTAATCTAATACGGGTTCCTCCATCCAAAAGATACCCCTACAATGTCTTTGAGAACATGGAGTCTTGGTTAGGGTAATTCTAATACTTGCTTTCGGCTAAAATTACCATAACCTCACAAGGAGCTGTTAATACCCGGAAACTCCGGTGTATTGGAACAAAGAATCCCCCTTTAATCATCATAAGCCCTAATACAAACTAGCATCCCACCAAACAAGTATCATTCAAAATCAATTCTACCAAATCCATCCTTTGTATAACAAACAAAATAATGATAGATTAAACCAACCAACCACACATTCAATTAAAGCAAATGAACATCATCCATACAAAGTCTCCTCCCAAGGTTCACCAGGAGCCTAGTGGCCTTGGGAGTCTAGTTTGACATAGCAGAAGGAGAAAGCTCAAAATACATGTAAAGTATAGCAAGAATAATCCATGAACTCCCTCAAAATGTCAGCGAGAAGATGGTGATGAGAACTTGTCGGATCCATGCCATCGAGTTCCTTGATACTCTCTTTGACTCTCCCCTTCTTCTCTCCTTCAAATTCTCTCCAAAATGGCCACCTTTGATAAAGAATTCATCTAGGTTTGCTTGGGGGTGGATAGTGATGAAGCTCTCTCCAAAACCCTAAGAAAATGGTATAAATACATCGGGCAGATGTGCCAGCAACTATGTAGGCGAAAACGAGGCCGTACACACTTCATTAGTCTTCAAAATGGCAAAAACCCGAGTCTGTGTGGGCTATGTGAGGGTCGCACACAAGCGCGCACATGCTTCTGGCCATCTTGTGTTGCCTGGTGTGCGGGGTCGCACACCAAGCCGTACAAATCAATAGCTGGGCTGTGCGAGCACTGTGCGGCTTGCACAGTGGCCGCACAGTCAACTGGTTGGGCTGTGCACCCAGTGCACAGTCCGCACAGGGGCTGAACTAGCTTCTCTTGTGTGAGGCTTGTCTGGTTTGCGTCCGTAGCTCGTTTAAGTTTTGTTTCTTCATCATTCATCTCTAAAATGACTCAAATATGGTTCATCCTCGCAAATATGATCCTTTGATATCCTAAAATAAAATAAATACATCAAATGCGCAAAATGACATCGAAATAAAGCAATAGTTGCATGAGAGTGTACAAAGCTTGCAAGTAAAATACAGTATATTTAGGCACGTATCAAATACCCCCCACTTAAGCATTTGCTTGTCCCTAAGCAAATAGACATGAAGAACAAGATAGATTGATAAGTGACTAAATATGCCGCCTCAGGCTAGAAAGTTAGTGCATCATAGCAAAGGTAAAACTCAGAACACTAAGCAAGGACTACTCAAGATGTTTCATGCATTCAACGGCCATATTATGATGTATGTGTGAAACCTCCCTATTTCAAAACCCTAGTGGAGCCCGGCCTTGAAGTGGTAGAGATTTCCCTAGTAAACTCCAAAAAATCTCTCCTCTTTTGTTCAAACAACCACTAGTCATAATACTTTAATTTATTCTATATATATCTTTCTTTTTTGGACTAACATGAACTGCAAATCCACATTACTTGGAGCTTTGCACATTCACATATACACAATCATGCCTTTATAGCTTTTGGCTGGAGGCACACTCTGGGTACTAGCAAGAACCCCAAGTTACTTTGCTAGTAGAGCAGAGAAACACTGTCCCTCTTATTTGTCAAATTTACGACATTCCCCTTTTTTTTATAGTGTTGAGAAAAAAAAAACAAAAAAGAAAGTCCTTGAGAGTCTATTAGAAAAAATGTCTAACAGATCAAGGCACGAAACCACTCAAATGGGTTAGCAACTAAGAGGGTCATGAAATTTACTGCTTTTCCTCACCTAGGTGTCCAAGGTTCTACACAGGGGGTAAGTGCAAAGAATGCCAAGAATGATATGAAATTCTTAAGAGTGCAGGGTCATGAATAGCTTAGTGTCTATCATTGTTCGAAACTATAATACACTTACAATTAAACATGACATCCTTGGTTCAACAATCATGCAAAACATTTTAAATTTTCCCATTTAAGTTCATGAAAATTATAAACACTCATGAAAGCACACTCATCCCTCACTTAGAGTAGTACATTATCCCCAAGGTGGAGCAAAGGTCAGAGGAAGAAGACCAAGATATTGGCCAGGATTTTCGGAGGCATGGACACTGTTGTGTCCTGACCGTATCAAACTTGAAAATATCCTTCTACACAAAATTCTTGCTGGATCATCATTAGGCTGAAAACTTCGGGGGGTATAACACGAGCGTGTCCAAACCATGTCAAGCTTGATTACATAAACTCCTTTAGAATATCTTCTTGTTATCTTCCCGAATTCACTCCAAAATGTATTGAGCCCCCGATTTCTGCACATATAAAAAAATACCCATAATAGCACTGCTTATGTATAAAAGTAAACTTGAGAACAAGCAAAATGATGAATTTAGGGTGTGAAAACATGTATACAAAGTGCATTTATCAAATGCACTTGAATGAATGCATTTGATAAAATAGCCCAACACTTGAATTGTTTCTTTTTCTTGTCTTCAAGCAACCACTAAACACACAATAACAAAGGAGATGAATGCAAATTTTCCTATCTCAGGACAAAGGTGATGAAAGTTTTAAACAGAGGGGGAACACAGGTGTTAGTAAAGACATGAATGCACAAGAACTACTATACTCCCACTTCCAAAACCTAGTGTTTGTGTGTTTAAAAACCTACTCATGTTCCCCACAGTCAATTAGATTTACAAAAGACACTAAATTCTACGGGTAGTAGCTTCATACACCCTAGAGGTGCCTTTTCCCCTAATTGGTCGTCAAATGTACATTAGTGATGCCCGAAATTTGACTACTCAAGACTGGCTTTCACTCATCTAAGGTGATAGCTCTTTCTATCTTCTTTTTCACACAAGAAAACTTTAAAAGATCATTGGTAGGGCATTCCTAACCAGAATCCGACTTTCCAATATATATATATATATATATATTACACAAAATTACATGTTGAACCACAAGTAGGGTAAGGTGACAAGAGTTTTAGGTTAAGGGAGTAGAAGTGAGTCATCATTTCACTACAATGGTTACTAACACACACTTGACCCCTAAGTTTAAACATCACCCATTAACAATCATAGATCATCATGAACAATGCACTCATCACCCACACAAGCATGCAACCCTCCCCCACACTTGAAAATTACATTGTCCTCAATGTAAATAAACCATGCAATGAAATGATGAGAAAAGCAAGGAGAAGGGTGAAGCGACTACCCTGAATTGAGAAATGAATTGTGCCGCTATCAGATGGTGTTCCCCCAAAGCAATCACTAAGAGTGATGGTGCTACTCTCATTTGTTGCTAACTCCAAGCAACCACAAATTCCTTGAGATACAAATTGGAGATAGAGGAAGCAAAAATCAGTAATAACATAGATATGTAAAAACTGGAAAGGTAAACAAACCAAAATGTCAGTACCACAGGGGACGCCCCTGGCGGACTGAACTACAAGACAAATAAAAACAAGTTAAAATAACAACAAATACAAAAAGAAATAAAAGGATCGTTGAATCAGGAGGTGTTATCCGAAGTCTGATCATCAGCTAGTGGAGTGGAAGATGAGTCACAGTGGTTCGATACGTTACAGGCTCTATCCTAGCCACGAAAGACACGAAGGACCAGCCATAGTCAAAGAGGTAGAGGCCGAGACAGGAGCTGAGAAGAGAGGGCAGACAGCCGAGGGAATAACAACATCACTAGAAGGAGGGGGCATATAGAATCACATATACTGCAGGCTATGGAGGGAGATGGGTTTGTAGGCCCCAACAGTCTGCATGTGGTCGATGTCGCCCAAAAGTCTCATCCCTCAAAGAAGTCGGGTGATGAATGGTCCCGCAAAAATGTTGTGTCAGAGGCTTGATGATAGAAAGAATCGGCAACGACAAGACCCAAGTGATAGGGGGTGCGATCTACCATGCTTAGTAGGTACTTAAACTCAGCAGAGGAAATAAAATTTATGCCACGAATCCACCCCGTAATGGAGCCACCGAGCAAGGTATGAACAATCTGCAGGGCAAGTGACTTAAGCATGGTAGAATCGGTAAAGCTTGGTCGAAACAGGATCCCAAAATAGCTTAATCGTTTCCATCGAGTGCACTAACTCTCACCCAATGGTGATGAACAAATAAGGCTACGATATTCTTCCATCATCGTGTACTCTGGTGTATAAAGGCCCATGATTACTGCCATATATATGTAGCTCAACTGGTACTCACGTCCTCGGAGTTAGAACCAAATGGTCATAGGGTCATCCTAAACATCGTAACTAATGCCACGTTCGAAAGAGGCGAGGAACTCAAGCGTGAGATCACGATAAACGGGCTCCTCAATGGTCAACAATTTGTGCCAAGCGCCAACGTTCAACAACAGCTCGACCTTGGCTTGGAGTCTGGCAGTCTACAGTGCATCCCAATCAAGGGAACGTAGCGTGCCAAATGTGTGAGTCGAGAGACGAGTGTAGCGTTCTTGGTGGAGTGGAGAAGAAAATATAGGCCGGAAGATGATTTCGTTAGATGGATTGGCGATGGGCACCCTCGATGATGAACCAACACCTGCAGTCTTCCGCTTCTTTGGTATTGTATGCACAAAATTCATAAAACAAGTCAGTCCATCAAAAGACCAAGGAGGCTGGGCACAATCGTGTCCAGATGAGATGACACGATCGTGTCATACAAAGCAACGCTAGACCGAAAGGATGCCCGAGCCCACAAATGAGAAAGCAACCCTAGCAGGGATGGAACCCCACCATCATCTAGAACATGAGGAGAAGCCTTACTACCGTCGACGAGGAGATGATAAGAGTGCAGGGATTGAGAAAAGAATAGAAAAAAGAGCACATGAATGAAACCGGTGAAGATGTCTCATCCCCATCCCCCGCCTTGCTCCTTATAACGAGAAAGAAAAACTCGAACGACGCGCGGAATGGATAGGAATGGACGTGACATTTGAGGGGATGGGCGATAAAACATGACCGGAGACTTGACCGATCAAAGTAATTAAGGGGAAATGGGGCAAGATTGTGTTAGGAGTATGGTGAATGTGTCACACTTGGACACGATCGTGCCACTGAGTGTGCTGACCCCCCTAAAAATCACTGAAAATGAACAAAAATTCAACTCGGCACTGACACGCTCATGCAAGGAGCACAAAAAGCGTGTCACACCTGGACACGATCGTGTCAGCCTGTGTTTGCCCTGAAAAATTATTAAGACATGTGGCTAGTGAAATTCAGGGGCACAAGCACAAGCGTGTGCAGCTTGTGTCCATTTTGGAATTATACAGCATAGAGACTCTACCTCCCAAAATGCACAAGGTATACGGTCAGACAAAACCACATAGTAGCAAGAAAATCCAAACGAAGGGGTCTCAACAGAGATGAAAGTATGAGAGAAAGCGGATGACAAAATAATGAGAAACAACGATCCAAAAACAAAAGGAAAAATGAAAACAAACTAAAAACTGGAAACCACACAACTTGGGTTGCCTCCTAAGGAGCGCTTGTTTAACGTCACTAGCTTGACATACCTGCCATGTGTTTAAGGAGGTTTTAGAAATGAATATACCGTACCAAACCTAGATAGAATACCCTTATCATGAATAACATAATGCCTTAAACGATGCCCATTAACCTTGAAAGTCCCCTTCTCCGGGTGTGAGATCTCAACGGCACCATGGGGAAACGATTGTGTAACCATATAAGGCCCCGACCAGCAGGATTTAAGTTTTCACAGAAAGAGCTTCAATCTTGAGTTGAATAAAAGAACAGAATCTACTACATGAAATTGCTTATCTTCTCTGATCCGCTGATCATGAATTTATCTGATTTTCTCTTTATATAGCCTTGAGCTCTCATAGGCATTGAGTCAATGTTCATCAAGTTTAGATAGTTGATACTTCCTCTTATTCTGTGCATCGTCCATATTCAAATTAAAGAACTTAGTTGCCCAATATGGCCTATGCTCCAGTTCCACTAGTAGGTGGCATGCTTTTCCATAAACCAGCCGATACGGTGTGTGTCTCGTGGAGGTTTTATATGCCATTCAGTAGGCCCAAAGTGCATCATCTAACTGTTTGGACCAGTCACATCTATTGCAATGTGTAATCTTCTCCAGGATTCTCTTTAATTCACGATTGGTGACTTCAACCTGACCACTTGTTTGAGGGTAGTATGTGGTAGCAATCCAATGATGTACCCCAAATTTCTTCATTACCTTATCGAACTAGGCATTACAGAAATGGGTTCCTCTGTCACTTATGATAGCTCTGGGTGCACTGAATCAGGAAAAATATTTCTTCAAAAATTTCACAACCACCCAAGCATCGTTTGACGGGAGCGCCTGTGCTTCTACCCACTTGGAAACATAATCGACTGCTACCAATATAAAGTGGTTGCCAGTTGAGTTAGGGAAGGGTCCCATAAAATCGATTCCCCAAACATCAAATACCTCACACTGCTGAATAGGAGAGTGCCTCATTTCATCAAATTTAGACAAGTTCCTGCTTTGTTGACATCGATCACAGGTTCTGACGAAATTTTGGGCATCATCAAAAAGAGTTGGCCAAAAAAAATGGCTTCCAAGACCTTTCTAGCCGTGAGACTTGCACTGAAGTGGCCACCTACAGGTCTATCATGCCTCAGAATCTCCCATCCCTCAGCATGTGAAACACAACGTCGCATCACTTGATCAGCACATAACTTGTACAAGAAGGGTCCTCCCATAAATAATATTTAGCATCAGATAATAATTTTTTCTTATGCTGATAAGAAAATTGGAGGGGATGAATCTTCCTTCTAAGTAATTTGCAAGATCAGCATACCATGGGTTATCAGAATCTTGAGTAACATCTGAGTGGATCAAAAGCAGATGTTCATCTGGGAAGACATCTCTAATGCATTTGCGCTAACCATCATTATCCTCAGTATAAGAAAGATGCAAAAGGTGATCCTCCACCACATTCTCAGACCCTTTCTTGTCCCTAATTTCTATGTCAAACTCTTGCAGCAGGAGGATCCATCTGATCAGTCTGGGTTTCGCATTAGTCTTGGTGAGAAGGTATCTGATTGCAGAAAGATCGGTATACATAGTGACTTTAGACAAGACCAGGTATGATCTGAATTTGTTAAAGGCATAGACGATAGCGAGTAATTCCTTCTCTGTGGTGGTATAATTTCCTTGAGCTAATCACAGTGTCTTACTTGCATAATAAACTGGGTGGAATTGTTTACCATATCACTGTCCTAGCATAGCTCCTACTGCCTAGTCACTAGCATCACACATGAGTTCAAACTGGTGATCCCAATCATTAGATTTTACAACTAGGGTATTGAGTAATTTTTCCTTCAGAGTTTGATAGGCAATCAAGCAATCTTGATCAAAATTAAATAGTGTGTCCTTTTCCAAAAGCTTTAGCAAAGGATTTGATATTTTTGAGAAATCCTGAATGAACCTCTGATAAAACCCCACATGACAGAGGAAGATCCTTAGTAGATTTAGGAGAAGGAAGTTTTCCAATAACGTCGAGTTTGGCCTTGTCTACCTCAATCCCTTCGTGAGAGATCTTGTGCCCCAAGACAATTCCTTCTCTCACCATAAAGTGGCATTTCTCCTAGTTCAATACCAAATTTGTCTCCTCACACCTTGTAAGGACAAGCCTCAGGTTCTCCAAACACTCATCAAAAGAGTGCCCATAAACTGAGAAGTCATCCATAAATACTTCCATAAAGTCTTCAATAAATTCATTGAAAATTGACATAATACACCTCTAGAATGTTGCGGGAGCATTGCATAAACCAAACGGCATCCTTCTGTAGACAAAAGTACCAAAAGGATAATTGAATGTAGTTTTCTCTTGATCTTCGGGGGGACAAGAATCTTAAGGAAACCAGACATTCCATCAAGAAAATAATAATATTGGTGTCCAGCCAACCATTCCAACATCTGATCAATAAAAGATAAAGGGAAATGATCCTTGTGGGTGGCGTCATTCAACTTCTGATAATTAATGCAAACACGCCATCCCGTGACTGTATGGGTGGGGATCAACTCATTGTGGTTATTTGTAATTACTATTATCCCACCTTTCTTCAGAACAACTTGAGTAGGGCTCACCCAAGGACTATCCGAAATTGGGTAAATTATTATTGCATCCAAGAGTTTCTTCACCTCCTTTTTTACCACCTCCATCATATTCGGATTCAACCTCTGTTGAGGTTGAATCTTGGACTTGATATTATCTTCCATCAAGATCTTGTGTGTACAGAAAGAAGGGTTAATCCCCTTTATATCCGAAATACTCCAAGCAATGGCCCCCCTGTGCTCTTGTAACATTTCAACCAGTTTATCTTTTTGAGATGCATCAAGTGCAGAAGAGATGATAACAGGTGAAAATGGGTCCCCGTTCAAGAATGCATATTCCAGGTGAGCGGGGGAGTTCCTTAAGCTCCACCCCCACACTTGGTTTCTCTACTTGTTCAATGACTGTGCCATCTGATTCAATCCCTAATGAGGCTGTACTAATAGCAAACACATTCTAGTTGCAAGAATTTGTCAAAGAGCTATTTCCCCAACTAGCCTTGCCATCCGTGAACTCTACAAACAGTGGGTAGACTTCATATCGACTGGTGCGGGCAAATGCAAAACAACATCCCTCGCACTACTGATCTTGGCATGAACGAATTTGCCCCATTGTGCTGTCTGCTCACAAAAATTTGAAACCATTTTAGACAACTTATGGCGCGCACTAGAAGGATTATGGTAGTCAACTATATCACTAACATTTTGATATTCTCTAAGGGCATTTAAAAGATCCTCCATCCCGGATGACTGTAGAAATCAAAATATATAAAAAAAGATTAGTCTGAGCGGGAGAAAATTTAAAGCGCAAACCGGGAGAAAATTTAAAGCGCAAACCAACTAGAAGGGTTATAACTGTTACTACAAAATTGGAATGGTGAGAAAGATAAATACAAAAGTGGACACAATAAACAAACTAGAACACCAGATTATAAGCTTTCTTAATAGTTGCTAGTCCTCGGAAACAACGCCAAAAACTTGATGTGTTCTCCACAAGTGCACGGGTCGCACACAAGGAATATAGTGGTACCCCGTGAGGGGTACTCTATCCTCAAGGACTGGACTAAAAATACTCACTTAACACTGATCTCTAGTGATAAATGAATAGGTGATGAGATTAAGATAAATGAAAGAACAATTAAAAGATAAAAGGAAAAAAAGAATAGATGGGGATAAAAGGCAATTGGATTAAGTGTCAACAGAAGAGAACAATGCCCAGGATGTTCCCTCTGTACTCAGTAATGCTCACTCACTTTCAATGTTTACCAGGTACATTCTTGGGTTCTAGTGTGTGCTCAAAAGCAATGAAGCATCTATGATTCTCAAATACACCAAGTTTTACTTAGGTAACTATGGTTTCATGCACATCAAGTTTTGCAATCACACAATGCAATCACAACTATGGCAATCCACACACCAAGTTTTACCTAAGTAACTGTGCAAATCAAGCACATGAAGTTATGAAAACACAAGATTAAACACAAGAACCAAAAGAACTCCGTAAATCATGAAGAGTAAAATTGTTTAAGTATACAAAATACAAAGTTCCCACCCGGGGCACCATAGGCGGTTAGCCCCTCATGGGTCAGTACAACATGGAGGAGATAAGACTAGATCTAAAGAAAGAAGACATGACTCCCTTCTCCTTGAGATTTGCCTCCAATGTCAAGCTCCGTGTGCTAACACCACATCTCCTGTGCCTCCAACTTGCTCCTTTATGCCTTAGAAGGTGTGGATAAGCTTGATCTTCACTCTCATCGAAGTCCTCCAGGTGGAGAAGAAGATCCCCAAATAAAGATGAAGAGGAAACCCTAAAAACTAGAGTTATAAAGAGGGATTTCTGGCTCGACACAGTCTGCGCATGATCGCGTCCAGACCATGTAATGTCAGGATTAAGTTGAGTAAAAAGGAGTGTCTCTGCCTGGAAAGTTGCGTGAAAGGGACACAATCGTGTCCAGACCATGCAATGCTTTGACACGATCATGTCAGGGGCACCCAGCGCGTGTCAACAATTCTTCACTAAAATCACCCTTGGCATGGAATATTCAGAGGCATGGACACGGTCATGTCCTGACCGTGTCAAACTTGAAAATATCCTTCTACACAGAATTCTTGCTGGATCAACATTAGGCTGAGAACTTCGGAGGGTATGACACGAGCGTGTTTAGACCTTGTCAAGCTTGACTAAAAATAGGTCGTTTGCCCTATTCTTTGGAGACTTTTTGCGAGAACTTAGAGGGTAAAGTGGCTAGGGTTTTAGAGGAGGTCTTAAGCGATATTTGGGTCCGTTCTTCACCAACTTTGATCGATCTTCTCACTGTCATAGCATCGAGGAGCTTTCGGCAACCTAGCTTCGAAGGAGGATTCTTCAAGATGTTTAGCGACCCATCAAGACCATCATCATGAATTCAAGGGTGTTTTCTCTATGGTTTTTATTGCTATTCATTGTATTAATCATTGTTTTATAACTTGCCCCATGGAGGGCTAAACCTTAGTATGTATTTGCTTTAAGTTTGTATTAAATTCGAGTTGATTTGAGTTTTAATCTTCTGTTCCCATTGCTTGAATGTTTTATTGATCCTTGTGGTTGATTCTCCATGCATGATTTGTTACTTTGATGAGTGAGGTCTTCATTAGAGTTAAAACTCCAAGGTTAAAGAGGGTTGAGAGGGTGAGCCAGGAGATAGTAGAGTGCCCCCTTTTCCCCTCCGATGAGTGTTTCCTATCTCCGTATTCCCTAGACTCTATGCAACCATATTTGGTGTGAGGCATGAGATTGAGAGATTTCTCCGGCGGCACCTTGTAGGGGATTAGGGATCCTTCGGCGGGAAAATGTGTTGGATCCATCTTTAGGGATCAGTTTCACTCTTAGGTATCCCTAGAGCTTGTTGTTGTCATATGGGGTGTGAGGTGTTGAGATTGAGAGATTTCTCCACCAGGACCTTGTAGGGGACTAGTACCAATGGCTTGGAGGCAAGGGCCGATTGTTCTTGGATTATCTCAACTTATTAGAGTCCGTTTAGAAGCATTTAGCGAATCTTGAGCTTCATTTTAGATCCTAGTGGAGCATCGCTCAAGTACCACATCTTTATTGATTGAGATCTCATTTACTTTCTAACTTGCCCGTTTGCATGCCTATTAATATTCTTGCAATTAGTTCATCTCATCACATCTATTGATTTTGACTAGATAACTAAAATTGATTACTACTAATACTACTAATACTTCACAGGGGTAATTATTGCTTCGACACCCGTGTACTTGCGGTTCACATGCAATTCAGATACGTCTTAAAGGGCATTTAGCGATAAACAAAGGTCCATAAGGATAGTTGAAAGTTGTCTTCTCTTGGTCTTCTGGAGCTATGGGAATTTGGAAGTATCCAGAAAAACTGTCTAATAAATAATAGTACTCATGTCCAGCCAGTCTTTCAAGCATCTGATCAATGAATATTAGAGGGAAATGATCTTCACGAGTAGCATCATGAGCTTCTTGTAGTCAATGCAAACTCACCAACCTGTGACCTTTCTAATAGGGATAAGCTCATTCTTTTCATTGGTTACTACTGTCATGCCTCATTTTTTTTGGAACCACCTGGGTTGGACTAACCCACACACTGTAAATGATTGGGTATATTATGCCAGCATCTAGCAATTTGATGACTTTGGCCTTTACAACCTCTTTCATATTTGGATTTAACCTTCTTTGAGGTAGGCTGAGGGTTTGTGGTCATCTTCCATTAAGATCTTGTAAGTGTAGAATGATGGATTTATTCCTTTGATGTCTGAGATTTTCCATGCTATAGCCCTTTTGTGCTTCACCAATACTTTTAAAATTTCACTCTTCTGTTCTGCAGAAAGGTCAGAAGATATGATTATAGGTAGCCTTGAATTCATCTCCAGAAATGCATGTTCAAGGTGTGAGGGTAATTCTTTCAACTCTAATTCTGGTGGCTCTTTGATGGATGGCTTCAATTTGTTCATATTGTTATGGTGTATTCTTTTCAAATTCTTCCACTTCATCGATAGAGCTCTTGGGTTAAGATTCCCTTTGAATTTCATAAATAAATTCCTCAGATTCTAAAGGATTCCCGCTCAAACCAACTTGGTTAAGTTGTTCGTCATGGGTCTCAATTTGTGACAAATCGATGTCATTGACTTCTTTCATGAACGGAGAGAAAATTTCATTGTTACTGAGTTTTCTTTTTTTTCTGATCCACATTGCTTAACTCAAAGATTTCTTCATGATAAAAATACTACTTTTCCTATCAGTCTAAATAATGAGGAGCAGATTCTTCTGGGTAGTATTCCATTAATAAAATGATTTACAACAAAGTACCTGGCAAGAATTATGAAGATAAATCAACTAATATGCACAGTGCAAAAAGAATAAAAATTATAGAGAATAGATATTCACAAACAAAAATAACATGACTCAATCATTAAGCCAAAAGTTTTCCTAGTATTATCGGATGTTCCCCAGTAACGGCACCAAAAACTTGATGAGCTAGTGCACGACACGCTAAAAACCGAGCACGCGCCTCCCTTGCCACAAGTGCATAGGTCGTCTAGTAATAACCTCTCACGTAGGCACGAGAGAGTCGTATTCCCAAGGTTCCTCCATTTGGAAGATACCCCTATAATGTCTTTGGGAATAGGGAGTCTTGGTTAGGGTAATTCTAATGCTCGCTTTTGCCTAAAATTACCTTAACCTCATCGGCAGCTACCAACACCCGGAACCTCCGGTGTATTGGTACAATGAATCCCCCTTTAATCATCACAAGACCTAATACAAGCTAGCATCCTGCCAAACAAGTATCAATCAAAATTAATTCTACGGAATCCATCCTTTATAGACGACCAAGATAATGATAGATTAAAACCAACAACACAAGCCACACATCAATTAAAGCACTTCAATAAGAAATCAACACCAAAATGGCGTTTTAGCCCCAGTACTATAGCGGAATTGTAGCAGCCTGGAGCACGAAGATTTGAAGAAAAAGCTAAGTTTGGAATACCTCACGAGCAACCTCAAGGCCATAAAGATGACCGCATACTGTATACTGTATACGACCGTGAATAAAAAACTATGTACTATAGTAGGTTTACTGTAATTATTACTGTAGCAGTTTACTATAGCAGTCACCATAGCAACTTACTTGAAATTCTTCTGAGGATCCTCACGGCCCGTATACTGACCATGAACCAGCCTGCAAGCCATCCCGAGATCATCTTTAAAAGGGGACTTTAGGGCATCTTTAAGGAAAAAAGGAAGATTCTTGAAGCTCATCATCACCACCTTAGATTCTAAGAAGAAGAAGGTTTTAGAGGGCAAATCCGAGGGGGAGATCAATGAGGAGAGTGTGCTTTGGCGAGATACTCCTAGGGAATACTTGAAAGAGGTTGAAGATGACGAAGAAGCTTCTCCACGGGGTTCTCAAGCATCATTCAGCTTCTCATTCTTGAGGGAGTTGATGTTATTGTTTTTGGTTGTTTTTAAGGATTCTACTTTATTTATATTATTAGTATGCGCAACTAAACCACAAGGACACTGGATGTAGTTGAACCTTGGGGGTGAACTTGTATAGATTGGATGCTTTAGCTTGCTTTATTGCATTTGGTTTGTTTGTGATCCATGCTTGGTGCACTTTAATGCTTTAATATGCATGAGAAATGACAACACCCTTTTGCATGTGTACCGCAAGTGCACGGGTTTGTCAAAATAATAATACTCTGCTGAGTGGGTAGTCGTATCCATAGGGAATAGTGATAAAAAACACAAGGATTACTATTTAACTAAAGTGAAGATGGATCGATAGTGGTGTGAACAATATCAATGGAAATATAAATAAGAAAAGAAGAAGGAGGCGTAAGTAAAAGATAGGAGAGGCAATCGATAGAAAGTGGGGCACCCGGACATTGCTCCCCTAGGACTATTGGTTCAAGTTCAAAACCAATTATTATGTCTCCTAACTGATGCTTAATGAGTCGTGAAAATCTTAAAACACACAGTCCCAAACCTAATGTCAACCGTGACTAACCCTACACTATGCCCCGGTGGAGAAATCGCTCAGTCTCAATGCCTCACACTGTGTTAGGTTGCTTAAAGTTTTAGGGACTCCAAGTGATAAACCTTATTCCCTAATATAGATTTAACCCATTGGTGCAGGCGAAAGACCCCTAGCACTAACGAAACTTTAGCGCTTCACTCTATTACTTGCGGAACTAAGCCCCAGGGGAGTTACTCTCTTAGCATTTCACTCTATTGTGACCGCAAAAAACTCTTCGAACATGGAGGTAGGATAAATCACATCGGAGGGGAAGAGGACGTTCCGCTACCTCTCGATCCTCTCCAATCTCGCTTTGTCTAACCCTCATGGTGTGTCACTCACTCACAAGAATTACCAATGTAGGCTCTCAACCCAAGTGTCACTCTAAGAGAAAACCATTCAACAAGCATTCAAGATTGAAACTCAATTAAAAACATCAATTAGAGAAACATAATAGAAAGGTCAAAGAAATAATAACATCCTAGGGTTTATAACTGCAAATAGTCACTAGGGGTTTAACTCTCCATGGAGCAAGATACAATTAGCAATGAAATCAAAAGTAAAAACATGCAATCCATAAGTAAAACCCCCTTGGTATTCATGTCGATGGTTTTGTGGAGTAGCCTCGTATTCTTCAAAGGTTCCCTCATAATGCCTAGGGCACACCTCGCTGAATCGATGCCGACGAAAGCTCCCCCAATAACTATCTTCTGAAGGAACACGGTGTTGAAGCACGTAGAACCACTCCAAAAGCCTTCCCAAAGCCGCTCTTAACCCTAGCCGCGAGCGCCTCCAAAGATGAGGAGAAGATGAAAAGAAGGATCCCCAAATCGGCTGAAAAACTCAACTTTAAATAGCTGGAATCAGCCACCTACACGGGCGTGTGGAATTTCCACACGCTTGTGTGAATCTCGAGGAAATCGATTTTTCTACGGCCTGTGAACAGTAACTACTATAGTACACATCCATGAATAGTAAAGCCCAAGTCAGATCGAGAACTGAGTCAAAATACTCTTCATCGATTTTCCGCCAAAATGCTCAAGAATACTCATTCTTCATCGAGGCCACATGACCAGGCGCATATCCATGCGGTAGATTGTGTTGCTTCTTCAACAAAATCATATTTGACGACAATCTCGCTAAATTTGGATAAGTCAGAACACATGAGTGTGACTACCTTTGTGCCCGTCCAATTTGCATATTCACTCGAGCACAATGGAGGTTGGCACACACTCACATGTCTTTGAGCACAACTTGTGTCTTGACGTTTGTTCACTCCAAGATTTCATCAACAAAGTGCCTCCACAATCTACTTTGGCTACTTTCTTTCATTATTGTCTCCACAACCTTATATGAGCAAAAGTAACACAAATACACATGTATGAACGATAAAATATGAGAAAAGTAATGCTCAATGTAAGAAAAGAATACTTCATATTACTACTACACAAGCTATTATCAAACACCTCCACACTTAAGCTTTTGCTTGTCCTCAAGCAAAAATAAAACATTGAAGCATAAAAGAAGGAAATCTTGAAAGTGCTTGGCCTTAGATTCATCAAAAGTATGCAAAAAAAAGCATTCTACAAGTAAGGAAAATTTCAACACTAAATATGAAAAATCATTGCTCTAGCTAAAAACTCAAAAAAAAAAAGGATAACAAACCCGATATCGTGTAAGTGTGTGTAAACTTGATAAATGCTTGAGTAAACATGTTTTTATTTGTGTTTTACATACACTGAGCATCATTTAATATATGGTTTATTTCTTATTTCATGTATTGGGTGTTCTTTTGTGCAATTAGGTAAAAGGGAGCAAAGATAGGCTAGAAAGGCATTATGTTGAGAGCTCTTGTGTAATTCGATGACTAAGACACAAGAGGAGTTCATGGACGTGGGAATGTGTGCCAACTTCGAAGAAAATTCAAGTTAATTCACTAATGGAAGGGCACGAAGGCAGTCACATCCTCATGTTCCTCCTTTTTGTGAAGAATGCAAGACTTCTCAAAGACTTGTTGATGAAGAAAAGTCTTCTAGCCTACCACATGATCGTGTGTCCAATTATGTGGCCTCAAGAGGAAGAATATTTCAACCGCAATGGAGGAAAACACTGTGGCAAAATAATGTAACAGTAATGTACCGAAAATACTGTTCATGCATCGCATGGAAATTCCTATAGTCTATGCGGGCATGTGGAAAATCCACATGGGCGCATGGGGGCACGTGATAGTCGCGGGCTTGAGCTATAAATAGGCCATTTGCCCTATTTTTCGTGGACTTTTGGCGGAGCTTTGAGCGAGTACTTGGAGGAAATTCGGCTAGGGTTTGAGGAGGAGATCTTTGCCAATTTGGGGGGGAGTTCTTCACCAACTTTGATAGGTTCCTTCGCCGTAATAGCACTTGGGGAGCCATTGGTGACCTAGCTTTGGAGAGGAACCCTTCAAGATATGGAACTACCCATCAAGGCCAATCCGCACGAATTCGAGGGGGGTTTATCTATGGGTTGTATTTCTTTTCATTGTATTCATCATTGATTTGTAACTAGGCCCATGGAGGGCTAAACCCTAATAGGTATTTGGGCATGTGAACCCTAGGATCTATGATTTTGTATTGATTGACTCTATGTTCCTAGTCAATCCGAGTTGATTTGAGTTTTAACCTTGTGATTTCATTGTTTGCATGTGTTATTGATCTTTGTGATTGATTTACATTGCTTGCTCCAATACTTTGATGTGGCTCCATTAGAGTTAGAACTTCAAGGTTAAAGAGAGTTGAGAGGGTGAGCCATGAGGTAGTGGAGTGTTCCTTTTCCCCTCCGATTGAGTGTTTCCTATCTCCGTATTCCCTATTCTCTTTGCAACCATATTTGGAGTGAGGCATGAGATTGCTCGATTTCTCCACCGGAGCCTTGTAGGGGGTTAGGAATCCTTCACCGGGAAAAACGGTTGGATATACATTTAGGAATTGGTCTCACTCTTAGGTATCCCTAGAGTTTAGTGTGGTCATATGGGGTGTGAGGTGTTGAGATTGTTTGATTTCTCCCACGGAACCTTTTAGGGGACTAGTACCGGTTATTCTTGGATTACCTCTACTCAATAGACTTGGTTTAGGAGCATTTAGTGAACTTTGAGCCTTATGAGAGATCCTAGGGGAAGCATCGCCCGAATACCTCATCTTTAGTGATGGAGAACTCCTCTACTCCTTTTCTTGTCTATTCACTTATTTGTTAATTAATTCTTTCAATCAGTTCATTCCACCATATTCATTGAATCTGACTAGATAACTGAGAAGTGGTTAATACTAATACTTCTATTCCCTATGGATTCAACTACCCACTCACTGGGGTAATTATTACTTCGACACCCGTGCACTTGCGGTTTACATGCATATTCGGACGTATCAAGTTTTTGGCGCCGTTGCTGGGGAACGGGATATTCGGAACACTAGGACTTGGTTACTTTAGTCATTCACATTTTCATTTACTTTTCTACTTCATATTTCTCTCTTTTGCCATTCTTTTCATTCCATCTTTCTTTTCTTTTTCCTATCTCTATTGGGTGAACAGTAATTTTCTGGTTTCTTTTCCATTTCAGGATCATGTTCAACGAAGCATCAATTATGGGGCATTGAAGGATAGGATGGCATTCAATGAGAAGAAAATGGAACATTTTGTGGAAAAATTTTATTCGGGTAGGCAACATGATGAGACGCTGAGTTTAAGGATAGTTGAGCCACACATGATGAATGAGGAGTGTGGAATGCAATATCAAGGGGCTGCATTGTCAACATTGTTGGAATACTTTGAAAAATCTGCTTTTATGTCTTTTAGGAATGGGGCTGAAATTTAATCGAAGAAATTTCCCTCATCTTTTTCAATGGCATTCGCAACGGAATGTGTTGGGTGTGAATCAGAGTCAGATGAAGAAGATGAGGCCATAATTTGTGTTGAATCAATCTCGTCAATTGAAGTGTGTGGTTTTTTTAATCAAGTAGAAGATGAAGATAGTTTGGATATCCTTGGGGTAAACAAACTGGAACAAGAGATACTCGAGGAAGAGTTAGAAGATACTTCCAAGGAGTTTGAAGAAATTGAGAGGAAACAAGCCAATCGACTACGACCTTCAGTGGAGGAACCTCCCAAGTTAGAGCTAAAAGCACTACCGGAACACTTGGAGTATGCTTTTTTGGCTGAAGGATCAAAGTTGCCGGTAATCATTGCCTCAAATCTCTCTCCAGAAAAAAAAAAAGAGCAGTTGGTCGCTATGTTAAAGTTACACAAACAGCCATTGCTTGGAAAATTTCAGATATCAAGGGAGTTAACCCCTCTTTTTGCATCCACAAGATTTTAATGGAGGACAACTACAAAACTATGACTCAACCTCAACGAAGATTGAACCCAAACATGAAAGAGGTGGTCAAAGCAGAGGTGGTGAAGCTTCTTGATCTAGGGATTATTTACCCCATTTCGGATAGTGTTTGAGTGAGTCCAACGCAAGTAGTACCTAAAAAGGACGGCATTACAGTGGTGAAGAATGAGCAGAATGAGTTGATTCCGATGAGAACGATCACGGGATGGTGTGTTTGCATTGACTATCGGAGATTGAATGATGCCACAAGGAAGGATCATTTTCCATTGCCATTCATTGATCAAATGTTGGAGCGATTAGCTGGTCACAAATTCTATTGTCTTCAAGATGGAATGTCAGGGTATTTTCAAATCCCAATTGCCTCTGAAGATCAAGAGGAAACAACCTTTACTTGCCCATTCGGGACTTTTTTACATAGAAGAATGCCGTTTGGACTTTGCAATGCACCGGTTAAATTCCAAAGATGTATGACGGCCATTTTTTATGATTTATTAGAAGATATTATGGACCTAGGTTTTCATGGATGACGTTTCGATATTCTGGAATTCTTTTGAAGCATGCTTGAAGAATCTTGAGAATGTACTTACGCGGTGTGAAGAAACAAACTTGGTTCTAAATTGGGAGAAGTGTCACTTCATGGTCCAAGAGGGGATTGTCCTTGGTGATAAAATTTCTAGCCAAGGAATTGAGGTTGATCGGGCAAAAATCGAAACCATTGAAAAACTACCTCCTCCAACCAATGTCAAGGCAATTAGAAGCTTCTTGGGGCATGTAGGTTTCTATCGCCGATTTATTAAAGATTTCTATAAGATAGCTCAACCAATGACCAAGTTGTTGGAGAAAGACCCCAAGTTTGAGTTTGATAAAGAATGTTTGCTTGCTTTCAACTTGTTAAAAGAAAAACTAATACAAGCACCTATCGTCATCTCAGTGGATTGGAATCTTCCTTTTGAACTTATGTGTGATGCCAGTGATCATGCCGTGGGGGCTATTTTAGGGCAGAGAAAAGATAAACATTTTCAACCAATTTATTATGCAAGTAAGAGTTTGACAAGTGCCCAAGAGAATTACACTACTACTAAAAAGGAATTGTTGACCGTGGTGTTTGCATTTGACAAATTCAGATCGTACCTCATTCTTTCACAAGTGGTTGTCTTCACTGACCATTCGGCTTTACGCTACCTAATGAACAAGTCGGATGCAAGACCAAGGTTGATTCGTTGGGTGTTGCTACTGCAGGAATTTGATGTTCAAATTAGGGGAAAAAAGGGGGTAGAAAATGTGGCTGGAGATCATCTTTATCGCCTTGAGGGTTTAGAGGAAGAAGGGCCATGGACAACTGAAATTAATGATGCACTCTCTGAAGAACACTTGTATAGTATGTAGGAAATTTCAAAAGCTGACACTCCATGGTTCGCCGACTTTGCCAATTATCTTTCGGGAAGAGTTCTGCCTAGAGGGCTTTCTCTTCAACAAAAAAAGAAGTTCTTTGCTGACTTGAAGCATTTTTATTGGGAGGACCCCTATCTTTTCAGGATGTGTGCTGATCATATACTGCGAAGATGTGTCTCGGTGAGGAAGGATGGGATATTTTAGCTCATTGTCATTCTGGCCCGGTTGGGGGTCATTATGCTTCAGGTAGGACAGCTGAAAAATTTTTAGCAACGGGTTTTACTGGCTAACATTATTTCAAGACATGAGACAATTTGTGCAGAGTTGTGATAGTTGCCAACGAGTAGGAAATCTGTCTAGATGAGATAAAATGCCGCAAAACCCAATGCAATTCTGCGAGGTTTTTGATGTGTGGGGCATCAATTTCATGGGACCATTCCCTAGTTCTAATGGGAATCGATATATATTAGTCGCAGTGGACTAAGTATCTAAGTGGGTTGAGGCTCATGCTCTTTCTACAAATGATGCAAGAACAGTGGTCAAGTTCCTCAAAAGATTGTTGACTCGATTTGGGACTCCTAGGATTATCATAAGTGATCGAGGGACTCATTTTTGTAATGCCTAACTAGAGAAAATTCTAAAAAGATATGGTGTGAACCATCGCCTTGCTACTCCGTATCATCCACAAACAAGTGGGCAAGTAGAGGTGACGAATCGTGAATTGAAAAGAATTCTATTAAAATCGGTGGAACATAATCGAAAGGATTTGTCGGAACAGCTAGATGATACATTGTGGGCATATTGGACAGCATACAAAACTCCGGTTGGAACCATGCCATACAATTTGGTCTATGGAAAAGTGTGCCATCTACCAGTGGAACTTGAACACAAGGCATTTTGGGCAATTAAGACAATGAACTTCAGTCTTGCGCAGGCTGGCGACCAAAGAAAGCTTCAGTTGAATGAGTTAGATGAGTGGAGATTGAGAGCCTATGAAAATGCAAGAATCTACAAAGAAAGAATGCCTTTATGGCATGACAAACACATTAAATTGCACAGAGAATTCAAAGTAGGCGATCAAGTACTACTTTTTAACTCCTGTTTGAAGTTATTTCCAGGAAAATTAAGGTCAAGATGGTCATGGCCATACAAGATCACTCAAGTATTTCCACACGGCGCTGTCGAGATCACTTACTCGGAGAAAGGAACATTCAAGGTAAATGGGCACAGATTGAAACTCTACTTTGACGGGGTTGTGCAAACTGAACAGAAAGAGGTTTTTCATCTTATTGAGCCACCATGAGGTAAGCACAGGTACATCAAGCTAAGTGATGTTAAACAAGCGCTTTTTGGGAGGAAACCCAAGCTTTTAGTTAGTTTGTAGTCTTAGTTTTTCAGTTCTGTAGTAATAAATTCATGAATGTGGGTCTTGGTTAATATTTGTTAATTGTTGGTGTTCTCTTGGAATTTTTTTCGGTGATTTGAATCATTTTCTATGTTTGTGACATGGTTTGCGGTGAAATTAATGTTTAAAGTTGAAAAATTGGTGTTAATTTGGAGTTTTGGGCCCTTAGTGGACTGTCTGCAGAAATTTTGCAGTCCACGCGGTCATGTACAGTACCCACGTGGGGGTGTGAAAAATCCACACCCCCAATGTGCCTATATGAATATGAAGGGACAGTATTCATCATCTTCTATTTCAAAGAGCCCTTTCATCTTCCACCCCTTCACTCTTATAAAACCCAAGTTTTGATCTCTCACACCAATTGTTTTCAACTCCTTGGAAGATTCGACATGATTTTCCAGAGTTTTCAACGAGTTTTCTTCTCCGATTTGTTCCGGTAAGCCTTCACTCCCCTCCACCATTTCCATGTTCTTCAAGACCATTTTCATGGAGCTTTCATGGTATTTTAATGCTATTTCTCCTAAGGAATCATGCTAGACACTTCTTGAATGTTTGAAATGGATTTATACGGGGTAGGAGGCCGACTCTGGCCAAGTCGTTGGAGTCGGGCGACAACGCGGGCGCGTGGCCCCCTTGGTTGAGAGCCGCCCCAGCCACGCGACCGCGTGGCTGGGGTGCGCAGGCGCGTGGCCTGGAAGACCGCACGCTCGGGCCAACCCTCGCCCGCGCGGGCGTGTGGCAGCGTTAGCACGCAGCCCATGCGCCTGTGCTGCTTGCCCACGCGCGTGGTGCCCTGTTTACACTGTATTCATGCTGAACTGATATTTTTAAATGTTTTCTTCGCAGATATGGCACCGCGGACCAAGAGAATAGCTCGGAAATGTCCTCACCATGATAGGGAGCCAACCCCACCACCAGAAGTCGAATTTCCATGACAGGGACTTATTTATGTACAAAGAGAAAGAAAAAGAAATGGTAGTAGCTTCACACATCCTTTAAAGTAGCCCTTTCCGAAGCTGCCACTAAGGTGGCTTTCACACTTTCAACGTGGTAGCTCTTTCTACCGTGGTAGTAGCTTTCACTCATCCCATTAGATAGCTCTTTCTCCCATTACGGCATAACTAGTATCCAACTTATGAGAGTAGTTTCATACTTCATAGGTGGTAGCTTTTTCCACCGCCAATGCACAACCAAACCAAGCATATTTTTTTTTTTGTTCTTTTTTTTAGCAAAATTAACACAACAAAGTACAACTAAACTATTCCTCTAAGCATCGAACTTGAGGTTCCAAAAAGGTTTAATGACCGAGTAGTGCAAAAAGTGTCAATCGTACAAAAATTCATAAAAATTCATGTAAAAACTAGAGCATGAGAACATTGAATGGTTAAACTTCTCCCAAACTATGGTGAATAGCCATTGGCTACGTGAGCATGTATGTTCAGTCAAAACTTATGTAAAGAACATGTGTAATGTGAACTCCACCCCCTTAAAAAAAGTATAACACTCAAAACCATATGTGGAAGTGGGCAATTGAAACAATACTCCTCTGAACTTCTAATGGTACATTTGATGGAGCTACATTCTTTGAGAATTGAGTTCCAATGGGTTATGGAGCACACACGGCCATGTACAAAACACATTGACCGTGTCCATGACTAGTCCTCAATTTCCATATTCCCAAGACCATTTGCACGTATACCCAAGGTGTTCAGTGAAGCTTAACAAATATGAAAACAACTCGAGTATATAAAGATGAAGCAATGAAATACAACTCGAGACAATGAAGATAAAAGATGAACTTAGAAGGAGGATCCTTCTGAGAAGTATAAATCCAAAACAAAATGCAGAAATAAAATACGAAAAATAAGAAACTAAAATAGGGACGCATCAAGTGTCAGTGTTTAGTTCGGACCCTACTAGTACTGGCGGTCTTGGTGAAACAGATAGATTAACTGGTGCTGGAACTGGTGATGGTGGTGCTGGAGATGCCTGAGTATGGTTCGTTGCCTGTATCGTGCAAACCTCAGCCAGGTCACTCTGTAACACCCCCACAGCAGTCTCGGGCCTCTCAAAGTGATCATGGACTCTAGGTGGAGAGAAGATGCGCACTAGAGGTGGCTCCTGTGCTGCGGGGGTGCCTCTATATCCATCTGCTCCTCGTTTGGCTCAGGAACGGGTTGAGACCCCTCTACAGCATCACCCTCAGCCTTGACTTACTCTGGTGGGGGCATGTTTAGCACATATACCCTATCTCTGTATCTGCGCACCATCCCCACCAATCTCATCATCTCTATGCCCAGGGGAGCAGGAATGATCGTCTTTTCTGCCCCACGAATAACGTCTAATAAACCCATCCTAATGATGAGTCTAGTAATGTAGGGTCCAGAGAAGATAACACCAATCCTGGCATACTATCCCTAATGCCGTAAGTACTCTACCAGGATGTGTCCCAAGTGAAGTGGCACACTCTGAACAATCGAACAGAGGTATAATAGCTCCTACCTACTCATGATGGCGGTACTGTCACCATGGCCATTCACCGACCTGCCCAGAATAGCATGAATGTAACGATATGCAAGTCAGGAAATACACGTTGCCTTGGACACCCTCGGCTCATACTGTCCCTGTCCGCATAGCACTCTGTATGAGCGCTGCGGCATCAAACTGCTAGGGCAGTCTGAAGGTAGCTGCTCATAATCCTCTACGTCAGTGAATGTGTTAATCATAGAGCACAAGTCAGATCAAGAACTGAGTCACGCTCATGCTATAGTGATGCCCAAACACTCTGAACTGTATGGCGTCAACATTATCAAAACTGGAATATGATCTAGCAAACTTAAAGGACGCAAGTACTTCCAGTGTCAACATATGAATTGCCGGCTCCCGAATCAGCAACAAATGGTGCCAACTCCCAACGGAAAGCAACTGCTCGACCTCATCTGCCATATCATCAGCCAACTGTATCTCTTGCACAACACTCAGATCTAGGAATCGCGTCTGACCGAACTTAAGATTCAACAAACGCTTAAAACGAGCCTGTGGTGCTTGGGAATCATAAACTCTATGCGTTCCGGCTCTGGGGAGTGCTCTCGGGGACATTTGTCTGATGCTTTCTTTGTCCTAGGAGCCAAATCTGCAAAAATTGAAATGAGAATCGATTAAATAACTCCCAGGACAATACTGCCAAAATCCACACGGTCGTGTGGAAATTCCACACCCTTGTGTGGATCCACAGGGCGTGAAAGCTGCACGGCTACTATGCTAAAAATAAAAAAATACAACCCAAAATCGTTTCCAAACTCATTGTAAGCAAGCCCCTACCTTTTTAATCATAGAAACGAAGCAACATTCACCAGTTTAAACAAAATAAATCCAGATTTGTGAAGAAAAGAGAGAATGAGGGTTTACCGTCAAGATAAAGTTGAAAAGCTTGAAAAAGCCCAGAAAACTCGAGTAAAATCCCTCTAAAACGATGGTGAGAGGTCTTGAGAGTGCAAAGATGTGTTCTCTGGGCATTTGGAAGTGTGAAAATGAAAAAGCACGATAGAATTATAAAGAAAACTCGCGGCCTTTTGAGTTCTGTACATTCACATGGGCTTGTGGAAATTACCCACGCCCGTGTGACTCCACAGAAGAGCTTCACAGGGGCACTCACACGCCCCTTGTGTTCTCGGGATAACACACTTTGCTTCTGATCACATCCACATGGGCGTGTGGAAATTCCCCCACGCCCGTGTGCCTGACCCACACGGGAACCCACATGCCCCTGTGGCTTCTTTGTCCACACGCCCTTGGGATAGAGCTCCGAACTCTGCAGAGAAACACACGCCCATGTGGAAATTCCCCATGGGCGTATGACCATCACAAAGTCATTTATAGGGGTATTCACACTCCCCTGTGTCTTCTCGGGATAGAGAAGTTGAGCTTTGAACAGAAACACACGCCCGTGTGGAAATTTCACACGGTTGTGTCTTCTCTGGATGACTTAGAAAAAATTAGAGACTCTGCAGAAAACTTTTGAACACTTATACACATACAGAGCCTGCATTTACTGTGCAAAATTGACCAGAGAATCATGAAAGACATGCTCAAATGACCAAGAAACTTCATCAATCACAATTAAGCATATGAAAACACCAATGATCCACAAGAAAAACACAGCAATTGCATATAAAAATCAAGACACCAACACTCAAAGCCTTATTCATGCAAGTACTAAGCTAACACCTACAAAACAGTAAAGACTTGGGTTGCCTCCCAATAAGCGCTTGTTTAACGTCACTTAGCTTGAAGTACCTGACCTTACCTTACCTCATGGGGGCTCATAGATGAAGGTTTCCCTCTTACCTATAACCTGATAGCATGATAAACATAGTCATTTGATGATAGAGGGGGAGTTATCGAGTTTGTTACCGCACAAGGGTTCATCACCCTTACTCCGTTCTTGCACATCCCCATTAGCCTCGGGCATTTCTTGTGATGTCTCCTTGCACACGTCATCCTTCGGATCATCTTCTTCGTGATCCTCGGGGTTGGTTGCACCTTGCCCTCTAGACCAAGCATTAAGACTTCTTCATTCTCCACTCCTTGATCTAGCACCCCTTCATATGCATCGAGATTCATCATTTCCTGCACATATTCCTCTATTAGTTCATCGGTAGTATCAAGAAAGTAAAGAGTATCATCAAAGTCAAGAGAATGTCTCATGGCTTCGACGAGGTGATATGTAAGCTTGTCATCCCCAACTCGTAAAGTCAACTCCCCGCCATCCATATCGATAAGAGCTTTGAAAGTGCGCAAGAAGAGTCTTCCAAGTATCAATGGGACATCGACATCCTCATCAACATCCAACACTACAAAGTCTACAGGAAATATGTACTTATCAACCTTCTCAAGTATGTCTTCAATGATGCCCCTCGGATAGCTCACCGTTCGGTCCGCCAATTGAATTGTCATCCGAGTGGGCCTAGGTTCCCCCAAGCCTAGGTTTTGGAAGAATGTGTAAATCATGACGTTGATGCTAGTCCCTGAGTCTGCCAATGTCTTCTCTTCACCCAAATTTCTGATGTTGCACGGGATGATGAAGTTTTCGGGGTCCTTCTTCTTGTTTGGTATATTCTTTTACAACACCGCCAAACATGAAGCATCTAAGATCACAGATGCACTTTCCTCGAACTTCGTCTTATTGGTCAAGAGGTCTTTTGGAAACTTTGCATACCGAGGCATTTGAGACAACGCCTCCACAAATGGGATATTGATGTGCAACTACTTGAATAACGCAAAGAAATTATTGTATTGCTCATCATTTTGGTCATTTTTCAACCTTGAAGGATAAGGGATTCTTGGCTTGTAGGGTGGGGGTACCACCTCCTTTCCTTTAGTCCTCTCCTCAACCTCCACGACCTCGGGTGCATGAACATCAGTCATCTCACCTGGAAGCCTACCCTCAACCTCACGACCACTTCTCAAAGTGATCGCCTTCACATATTCTCTCGGATTGGTTTCAGTGTTACTAGGCAAGCTTCCTTGAGGTTTCTCCGATAACGACTTCGTAATTTGCCCCACTTGATTCTCTAAATTATGCAATGATGTGGTGTGGTTGCGAAATGTGGCTTCAACTGATTGAAATCATATGTTCGAAGATTGAATGAACTTGGTTAAAGACTTCTCTAGATCAGTCATCTTGTTTTCCAACCTTGAAACACGGTTCTCCATGTTCAGGTCTTGTTGTTGTTGTTGGAAACCCGGTGGTGCCATGGCCTTTTGTTGTCCTTTACTATTCTATGAAAGATTCGAGTGGCTCCTCCAACCCAGATTGTAGGTGTTTCTATATGGATTGCCTTGGCTTCTCATTTCATTACCCACAAAATCCACTTGTTCTACTGAGGATGTACCACCTATAGAAATCAGACAAACCGACGAAGCATGTCCTCCCACACACCTAGTGCAACTAGTTAAGGCTGCCACTCTAAGAGAAGTTAGAGTATCTAACTTCTTGCTCAATGACTCAACCTGGGCCGCCAATGAAGTAACTGCATCGATCTCATGAAGTCTGGCTATCTTTTTTCTGTCTCTTGTGTTCCACAGATAATTGTTCATAGCTATTTCTTCAATGAGATGTTGGGCTTCTTCAAGGGTCTTGCTTCCTAAGGTACCTCCTACTGCAGCATCATGTAGCTTTGTGCTCGGGTTTAACCCATTATAGAAAGTCTGAATGATCATCCACTCGGGGAACCCATGTTGAGGACATTTCCATAGAATCTCCTTAAACCTATCTCATGTCTCAAAAAGAGACTCCAATTCCATTTGCACAAAGAAGGAAAGTTCATTCCTAAGCTTCACAGATTTTCAAGGAGGGAAATATCGGGCAAGAAAAGCTTCGACCATCTCCTCCTAAGTAGTAATCGATCCTCTAGGTAATGAATGTAGCCACTGCTTTGCTGTCTCCTTCAAGGAAAATGGGAAGGCCCTCAATCTGATAGCATCATCCATAACTCCATTAATCTTAAGCATGTCGAACACTTCCAAGAAGTTCTCAATGTGGTTGTTTGGATCCTCATCGGCCAAACCATTAAATTGTACCGATTGCTATATCATTTAGATGAATGCTGGCTTTACCTCAAAGTTTTGAGCTGTAATCGGTGGCTACACAATACTAGACTGTGTTGCCTAGAATTGTGGGTCTGGCATAATCTGATAGTGTCCTTTGCTATTCATTTTGTTCTGCCATATTATCTGACCCTTCATCTTCTACCTCAGCTTGATTTAACTGTTCTTGCAAAGGTTCTTTTCCCCTTCTATGAAGTGTTCATTCAAGTTCAAGATCTCCTTCAACTAATGTAGAAGGTTTCCCTGGGGTCATAACCTAGAGTTGCAACCAAAGAAAAAAACAAACAAATTAAAATGATGGAAGAATAAGAAAGTGTTAAATAGAATAAATGGTAAATAGCTAAAATAGCAAAGTGCAAAGTGTTTCTAAAATGCCTATTCCCCGGCAACAGCGCCAAAAACTTAACAATGCCCTTTTGCGTGTGTACAAAAAGTGTGCAAATTTGTTGAAGTAATAATACTCTGCTAAGTGGGTCGTCGTATCCATAGGGAATAGTTTTCAGAAACACAAGGATTGCTATTTAACTAAAGCGAAGATGGATCGATAGTGGTGCGAACAATAACGTTGAAAATAGAAATAAGAAAAGAAGAAGGAGGCGTAAATAAAAGATAGGAGAGGCAATCGACAGAAGGTGGGGTACCCGGACATTACTCTAACTAGGACAATTGCTTCAAGTGCAAAACCAACTATTATGTTCCTAACTGATGCTTAATGAGTCATGGAAATCCTAAAACACACGGTCCCAAACCTAAGGTCAACCATAGCTAACCCTACACTATACCCTGTGGAGAAACCGCCCAGTCTCGACGCCTCATACTGCGTAAGGTTGCTTAAAGGTCTAGGGACTCCAAGTGATAAACCCTATTCCCTAATATAGATCTAACCCTTTGGTCAAGGCGAAAGACCCCTAGACACAATTAAGCCGCAGCACTAAGGATTACTTCAACGCTTCACTCTATTTCTTGCGCAAGGCTCTTAGCATTTCACTCTATTGTGATCGCAAAGAACTCTTGGGACACGGAGGTAGGATAAATCACATCAGAGGGAAAGAGGACGTTTGGCTACCTCTAGACTCACCCTCTCCAATCTTGTTGTGTCTAACCCTTATTGTGTGTCACTCACTCACAAGGATTACTAATGTAGGCTCTCAACCCTAGTGTTACTCTAAAGGAAAACCATTCAACAAGCATTCAAGGTTGGAACTCAATTAAAGACATTAGTTAGAGAAACATAATAGAAAGGTTAAAGAAACAATAACATCCTAGGGTTTACAAGTGCAAATACCCACTAGGGGTTTAGCTCTCCATGAAGCAAGATACAATCAATAATAAATTCGAAAGTAAAGCATGCAATCCATAAGTAAAACCCCCATGGTATTCGTTTTGATGGTATTTTGGAGTAGCCTCGTCTTCTTCATAGGTTCCCTCGTCAAGCCTAGGGCACATCTCGCCGAATCGATGCCGACAAAAGCTTTCCCAATAACTATAATCCGAATGAATACGGTATTGAAGGCTTTAGAATCACTCCCATGTGGTAATCGACGCTCTAGGTAATGAGTGTAGCTACTGCTTCACTCTCCCCTTTGAGGAAAATGGGAAGACTCTCAACTTGATGGCATCATCCGTCACCCCGTTTATCTTAAGCATATCACACAACTCGAGAAAGTTCTCTATATGACTGTTTGGATCCTCATCGGCCAAACCATTGAACTGTGCAGATTGCTGCAACATGTGGATGAATGCTGGCTTTAGCTTGAAGTTCTGAGCTGTAATCGGGGGACACACAATACTCGATTGTGTCCCCAATATTGAAGGTCTGGCATAATCGGATAATGTCCGTTGTTTCTCATTCTGTTCTGCTATGTTTTCAGATTCTTCTACTTCCAAATCAGATAGATTAGACGGTTCTTGCACAGGTTCTTTCCCTTTTCTTCTAAGTGTACGTTCAAGCTCGGGATCTCCTTCAATCAATATTGAGGGGTTCCCTCGGGTCATAACCTGGAGCTGCACCGAAAAGAAAGAAAAAGAAATCGGAACGATGATAGAATAAGAAGAAATGAACTAGAATGAATGAATGAATAGCTAAGAAAACAAAGTGCAAAGTATCTCTAAACGCCTACTCCCCGGCAACGACGCCAAAAACTTGACAATGCCCCTTGCGTATGTCCCGCAAGTGCACGGGTACATCGAAGTAATAAAATCCCAGATGAGTGGGGTATCGTATCCACAGGGAGTAGGGAATAAAAACACTTAAATATTTTTTTAACTAAGTGAAAGATAAATAGTGATATGTGTGACAAGATGTGAAATAACAAAAGTAAAATAACAAGAAAGAGAGAACAAGTAAAGGAGAAGGTAAGGCAGTCAATATAAATGGGGTACCCGGATATTGTTCTGCCTAGGACAATCATTTCAAGTGCAAGAACCCACTATCATACTTTCTAACTGATGCAATAATGAGTCATGGAGATCCTTAAATACGTGGTCCTAAATCTAAGGTCAACCATGCCTAACTCTATACATGTCCCGGAGGAGAAATTGAATAACCTCTCAACCTTGTACTCGTATAGAATTGCAATGAGTTGTAGGGATTCTAAGTGATAAATCCTCTTCCTAGATGTAGACCTAACCCTTTGGTCAAGGTGGAAGGTCCCTAGCCACAATTAAGCCCTAGGTGCTAAAATCACTTCAACGCTTCACTCTGTTGCACCCACAACTAAGCCCCAGCGGAAAGTCATCCTTCCATTCACTCTACTATAACCGCAAAGAACTTGAGGAAATGGAGGTAGAATAAATCACACCAGAGGGGAAAGTTGACACTCCGCTACCTCTTGACTCACTCACTCAACCTTCTCCAATCTATGTTTGTTTAACTCTCGCGGTGTGTCACTCACTCACAACGGTTACCAACAGGAACTTTCAACCCTAGTGTCACTCTAAGGGAGTATTCATACAATCAAGCATTCAAGATTAGAACTCAAATAAAACATCAATTAATTGAAAGCATAATAAAGAGGTTCAATGAAACTAATATATCCTAGGGTTCACAAATACCCACGTACCCACTAGGGGGTTTAGCTCTCCATGGATCTAATTACAATCAATGAAATCAAATGTAAAAGCAAAGAATCTATAGAAAACCAACTCGATAGTCATGGTGATGGCCTTGTGGAGAGTCCTCTACTCGTCCAAGGGTCCCTTTGTCCGGCCTAGGATATATCTCGTCGGATTGGTGCCGACGAAAGCTCTCCCACTAACCTTTTTGAAACAGAGTGCGATGTTGGAGCCATAGAACCTCTCCAAAACCATAACCAATACCTCTCAAAACCCTAGCCGAAGCCCTCTCTCAAGTTGGGGAAAAGATGGAGAAAAGAATGCTGAAATCGGGGCTGAAATAGGCTTTTAAGGGACTGGAATCCGGAATCCACAAAATGGATTTTTCACACGGGCATGTGGAATTAACGCATGCCCGTGTGGATTCTCTGTTTTCATCCTTCTTCGGCCGACTGTAAATAGTGCTTGCTACAATGTTCTGCTACAATATCAGCCCGAAACACTCCCGAATCCATGCTTTCATCGATGTAACGTAAACGGGCACACGTTTACATCATAGATCACTTTGTTTCTTCAATTATGGACATATTGGTGAGGATCTTGCTATACATTCACAAGCCAGAATGCTTGAATGTAACTGCCATTGTGGCCTCCAAATCGTTGTACTAACTTGAATACGAGGAGGTTGGCACACATTCCCGCATTTCGAACCCGACTTATGTTTTCACGTTTGAACCTTCTCAAGATTTCCTCCAAATGGTGCATTTACGATCCACATTAGCTTCTTTCTCTAATATTCGGCCTCACAACCCTATCGGCATGAAAGTAACATAAATACACACATATTAGCGTTAAAACCCAATAAAAGTAATGCTCATCATAAGGAAAGAACACTTCGCATTCTTATCGCAGAACCACTTATCAATCTCTCCAATACTTAATCTTCTGCTTGTCCTCAAGCAAAAATTAAAACATTATGTGCATAGATGACGGAAATATTGGAAGTTCTTGGCCTTAGGTTCACCAAAGCCTACGAAGAGAGCATTCTACTAGTAAGGGAAATTTCAACACTATATACGAAAAATCAATGATCTAGCTAAAAACTTGAATAAAAAAGGACAACAAACCCGAAATCGTGTAAGTGTGTGAACTCACTCAAAACAACCCAAAGTATACTCCTCAAAGTTCTAAGTACAAGGGACTTATTTATCTACAAACAGTAAGAAAATTTCAAAGATGGTAGTAGCTTCACACATTCTCTAAGGTAGCCCTTTCCAAAGCGGCCGCTAAGGTGTCTTTCACACTTTCGAGGTGTAGCTCTTTCTACCGGAGTGGTAGCTTTCACTCATCCTATGAGATAGCTCTTTCTCTCATTAGGGAATAACTAGTATCCGACTTATGAGAGTAGGTTCACACTTCATAGGTGGTAGCTCTTTCCATCCAACAAGCACAAATAAATAATAAAACTATTTTGGTTTTTCTTTTTATTTCACCATTTCTTTTTCATAAATAACAAAAGAAACAACAATAACTAATCCCTTTAACATCGAACATGAGTTTCCAAAAGAGTTTAAAGAGTGAGTAGTGCAAGAAGTGTCAATCGGGCAAAAATTCCTACAAATTCAAGCAAAAACTAGAGCATGAAGACATTCAATGTTAAAAATTCTCCTAAACTCAAGAATACAATTATTGCAACTAAGGTGAACCGCCATTGGCTATGTGAGCATGTATATCAATCAAAATTAATATAAAAGAGATGTGTGCACTATAACCCCCCCACCCCCACACTTAAGTTGTACATTGTCCCCAATGTACACATGCAAGCTCACTCATAATGTATATCAATCAAGAGCAAATGTGGGAGAAGCAATCAAAATAATACTCCCCTGACTCCTAGTGCTGCATTTGATGGAGGTAAATTATTGGGAGTGATGTTTCAACGGGATGTGAAGCACACAAGGCCAAGTACCGAAGCAACATTGGTCGTGCCCATGATAAAGTCTCAATTCCCATGATGACAAGACCATCTGCACGCATACACGAGCGGGTTCAGTGAAGCTCAATAAAACAAAAACAACTCGAGTATATAAAAGATAAGGCAATGAATACAACTCGAGAACACAAAATGAAAATAAACTCAGAAAGAAAGTCCATTCTGAGTATACAAGTCCGGAATAAAAATGCAGAAGTAATAAGACGAAAGAAAATAAATCAAGTGTCAGTGTCGCGCTCTGACTCCTCTACTACTGTGGGTGGTAGATCGAAAGGTGCTAGTGGAGGTGGTAATGGTGATGCTGGAGGGGCCTGAGGAGTCCTCGGCCGCAAGACAAATGAGTAGGCGACGTCTCGCTCTAAAATCTGTTGTAACGTGTCGAAATGTGCCATGAACTCTGTAAACTGTGCAGCCTGCGCAGCCTGATTCTCAGCAATCTCTGCTCAGACCTCAGCGACCTCTGTCCGTATCACCCCCACAGCACTCTCGAGCCTCTCAAACCAATCATGGGCTTGAGATGGTGAAAACTTGTGTACTGGGGATGGGTCCTCTGCCACTGGAGGTGCCTCGGTCTCCATCGGTGCTGGCTGAGGCTCGGGAGCAGGATGAGAAGCCTCGGCATCATCACCCTCTTCCTTAGCTATCTCTAGAGCTGATAGAACCAAAGCATAAACTAATCAGAATGGCGTGTAAATATCGATACGTAGGTCGAGAAAGGCACATGGCCTTGGACACCCCCGGCTCATACTGGCCCTAACCACACAACGCTCGGTAAGCTCTCTGTGGGGTCAACGCTCCAGGGTAATCTATCGGTAACTGGGAATACTCCTCAATGTCTATAAATGCCTCCTCATACAAGCCAAGCCAAACTGAAAACTGAGTGATGCTCATGCTATGGTAATGTCCAAATGCACTGAACTGAACGTCGTCAAGGCTGTCCAAATGACGCTAAGACCTCAAGTGTAAGCTCACGAATGGCTGGCTCCCTAGTCAACAATAACTGCCTCCATCCACCCACCGAAACGAGATCCTCGACCCCATCTCCGAACTCATCTCCCTGCTGTAAATCTCTCAATATGCTTGTGTCCAGGAATCGAGTCTGTCCGAACTGAAGACTCGACAGATGCTCAAAACTAGCCTGATGCTCGGGGATAGTGATCTCATACTCTCGGACTCTGGGGACAACTCACGCGGCTGTTTCTCGGCTTGCTTCTTTGACTCAAGTGCCATAATCTGCAAAATTTGAAAGAAAATCTATCAAACCAGTTAATTTCTGCACACTCGTGTGGATCCACGGGGCGTGAAAAATGCACGGCCGCGCCTCAAAAATCCAAAAATACACCGTTAAATCGCTTCTAACTTTGATCTAAACATGCATAATCATTCTAACTGTAGAAACGAAGCATTATTAACTAGTTTCATCAATTAACATCAAGAATTAGCGAAGAAAACAAAATAAAAGATAGGGCTTACCAACGAGTTGAGATTGAAAACCTTGAATCGGTCAGAAAACCAAGTAAAAATCCTTCCAAATCGGCAATGCGAGGTCGGGAAACGATGTGAGAGTACTCTCAGATGAATGGGGAATGTTCGGATGAAGAGGAATGATGATCCTTTAAAAGGAACTCGCGCCTCTTGGTGTTCTGTACATCCGCACGGGCGTGCGGAAATTACCCACGCCCGTGCGCCTCCACAGGGGAGAGCCATAGGGCAGACGCACACCCCTGTGCACTCTCGGGATAACACTCAATCTCTCTGAATGCAACCACAGGGGCGTGCGGAAAATACCCATGCCCGTGTGCCCGACCCACAGGGGCAGCCGCACGCCCCTGTGTCTTCTATGTCTAAGCGAGAAATATCGCTAAGTATTCAGTACGGGCATGTAGAAATTCAGCGCGGGCGTGGACATTCATAGGCCCAACTCACAGGGGCAAGCGCACGCCCTTGTGCCTTCTCGGGATTGAGAGATATCTTTTGCAGAGTTTTGCACGGCGTGCGAAAATTACCCACGCCCGTGCATTTTTCACAAGTTCACCCACAGGGGCGAGTCCACGCCATGTGTGCTCTTGGGATAAGTTCCCAAGTCTCTTCAGTAAAACACACGCTCGTGCAAAAATTACCCATGGGCGTGCGAAAGTCACGAGGTCGCTCAAAGGGGCGGACTCGCCCCTGTGCCTTCTCTGGATGAGCTTGCAATACAAATCCATGGGCGTGTGGAAATTCCACACGCCCGTGCATGTTCCTTGGATGCCTTAAAAACTCTACAGGCTCTGCAGAAAATTTCTGAACACTCAGAGCCTACCCTATTATGCAAACTATACCAGCGAAAAACATGAGAGATAGCTCAAATGACCAAAACTTCACTAAATCCACATAAAAACGTACGATGAAATTAAAACCCACAATAAAATCACAGCAAAAGCATCTAAAAATCAAGACACCAACACTCAACACTTTATTCATGCAAACACTAAACTACTAACGAAGAAAACAGTAAACACTTGGGTTACCTCTCAAGAAGCACTTGTTTTACGTCACTAAGCTTGACGTGTACCTCGTCTTACCTCAACGGGGTTCATAGATGAAGGTTGCCCTCTTACACATTGCTTGAAAGCATGATGAACAAAGACTCTTGAAGGTAGAGGGGGAGTTATCGGGCTTGGGACCACCTAGCAATGGTGCACCCAATTTGTTCGGTTCACGCGTATCTCTAACAGCCTTAGAGCGTTTCAGGTTTCATCTCCTCGCCCTCTTCATCTTCCGGAGCACTTTCTTCAGGATCCCTTGAGTAGATGGTATTTCTTCAATTGAACCAAGCATCATAACTTCTTTTTTGTCCACCTCTTAGTCAAACAAACCCTCGTAAAGGTCCGGATTGAACATTTCCTGCATGTATTCATCAACAATCTCATCAATAGTGTCTAGAAAATACAAAGTATCATCGAAATGAAGAGAATGCCGCATGGTTTTAGCAAGGCGGTATGTGAGCTTATCATCTCCAACTCTCAATGTTAGCTCCCCGCTGTCCATATCAATCAATACCTTGGAAGTCTGCAAGAACGGTCTCCCAAGTATCAAAGGTACATCCGCATCCTCATCGACGTCGATTACCACAAAATCTATAGGAAAAATGTACTTGTCCACCTTGATAAGCACATCTTTGATGATACCCCTCGGATGTATCACCGTTTGATCCACCAATTGCAAAGTCATCCGAGTGGGTCTAGGCTCACCCAAGCCTAGCTTCTGAAAGAAGGTGTATGGCATGACGTTGATACTGGCCCCTGAGTCCGCCAATGCCATTTCTTCACCCAAATTGCCAATATTACACAGAATGATGAAGCTTCGCTGGTCTTTCTTCTTGTTCGGCATGTTCTTTTACCACACCGCCAAGCAAGACACATCTAAGATCACTGAAGCACTCTCTTCCAACTTCCTCTTGTTAGTCAACAAGTTCTTCAAGAATTTTGCATACTTAGGCAATTGGGCCAATGCCTCAACAAAGGAATATTGATGTGGAGTTGCTAGAACAAACTCAGGAACTTCTTGTACTGTTTATCCCCTTGGTCATTCTTCAACTCGGAAGCCTACCTTCAACCTCACGACCACTTTTCAATGTGATCGCCTTCACATGCTCTCTAGGATTGGTCTCGGTATTACTCGGCAAGCTTCCTTGTGGCCTTTTCGATCGAGACTTTGCAATCTGCCCCACTTGATTTTCAAGATTGTGCAAAGAGGCGGTGTGGTTGCGAAGTGTAGCCTCGACTGATTGAAACCCTGTATTTGACGATTGCACAAACCTAGTCAAGGCTTTCTCCAAATAGGTCATTCGAGTCTCTAAACCTGAAACTCAGTTTTCCATGTTTGGGACTTGTTGTTGTTG